>NW_017802491.1:3351686-3391199 GCF_001625305.1 Branchiostoma belcheri
GGGGGGGGGGGGGGCGATTGGTAACTTTACGGCGTACGGGTAAACAGTAGAAGTAAGAATTCTCAGAGCTTCACACGCCACGGTTCCGGTACATTGTATAAAGGTATCAGATGTGAGGGGACATGGAATAAAGGTGTCACATGGAAGGGATTTACGTCGTTAAGCTCTACGTGATAAAGACCTTAAGATAATGATGCCCGTTGGTCACTGTCACTAAGCGGTACTTACGTCCCTGTCCTCGGTGCTGAAATGGACTCGCTTGGACGTTTTGTCTACAGGGCCTAAAGCACGAGGAGAAGACAACCATGTCACGGTCACTCGCATTTCCACACATTTAATCGTACATAGTCTAAACTTGCACACAGTGTTTTAGCATCTTTTGGGTACATTCCTACATGCTATTTTTTTTATTGTATCCACACGCTCAGCTCATATCTTACATTATCCTGATTACATAATATTCACAGCACATGTCAGTGATATTTCTGCAACCAAAACAGACAGCGTATATCAATCTAATTGTTTTTTTTACTTTACAAGTGACTAAGTTGATGACTCAAAAGATTTTTGAGAGCCTACTTCTTAGTTGTGTTAATTGTACAACCGTTGTCATTGATTACTGCATATCTGACAATTCCGTTGAAAGATTATCAGTTCTCATTCTCAGTTCCTAATCATAGAAAACTATACAGCCAAGTATTGGTGTAACTACAAGCCTTAACGGAGTAAGATAACACAAACGGTTATGGTCGCCAGGCCAACGGCACACATCAGAGCCCTGTCCAGCACAAGGGCCGCCATCTTCCACTCGTCCTGGTCCTCTTCTTCCTCTTTCTTCTCCCGGGCTTGGGCCGAGTATTCCCGGCTGTAGCGTGCGATCTCGCGCACAGACAGATCCAGTGACAGACTCGGCGCGTCCTTCTGTTGGATGGCTTCGAATTCCTGATCAGAAAAATCGTCGGCTCCCTCTTTGGCGGGGTGAACCACGTGCTTCTCCCCCGCGATGGTGTTCATACAGAAGAGGCGAGCCAGGTAGCGCAGCAGAAGCAGGCGGAGCCAGCGGGGCAGCGGGCGGGAGGGCGGGCTGCTGTAGGACAGGCGGATCACCACGATGGAGGCCAGGCACGAGAAGCCCACCAGCGCGATGGTGGCGGCGAAGAACTGGCCTGTGACGGGAATGTGAAATACATTATAAGACAGAAGAACTCTTAGAACATCAGCGTTCTGTCCTTTTTTTGTAAGCCGCTCTACAGACACCAAATGACAGAGAAATTCATGATTGATATGGGTGCTTACCAAGCTGAGGAGTAGTTGTGGAAGTTTTTGGCAGAGAGTCCGACAGAACTTGCAAGAAGACGACGAGAGCCAGCAGGATGGTCATGAAGAATCCCATCCGCTCGCCGCTGTCCGGGGGGATGTAGAACCCGAACACGTTCAGGATCATCAGGATGGCGCAGGGCACGACCATGTTGAACATGTAGAAGAAGGACCGACGCTCCAGTTGCATTTTAAGGAGGATGCTGACGTAGGGTTCGGGGCAACAGGTATAGATGGCAACCTGCATGTGAGTACGCGGTACTCCATGTCAGCAACACAAACAGCAAAAGATGAAGGTAGAATTTTACAATATTGAATCATGTACAATTTACGTACATTCTGTGTCGTTACCTTTCTTTCCATCGGTACCCCATTCAGGATCCATTCCTCGTTTGTGGTGAAGATGCCGCGGTCTGCAGTGGGGTTCACCAGGGAGATGTTCAGTTTGACGCCGGTGTAGACCCAAGACCCAAACTCCAGAATGCATTCCTGTAGAACAGTTCACGCGGCAAAATTAGATACAGAGCACATGTTGGCTGCCTTGTGGTGAAACTATCATACGCACCAAGCTGTCAATCATACGGAGGCATTGGATATCAAACTTTGACTGTTTAGGATCCATGGCGCCATTTCATTGTACATGGTTCACTCGTTTTCGTCCCATCCTATTCACGTCCAAACCTAAGGAGGGAAAATATTATCATATCTCGAATATTTCAGATATCCAGGTGTACCTGCTTGTCGAATGGAAACCTTGAAATATCCACTGGGCACGAGCTGGTAAAGATGGCGGGCTGGAGGTACGTCACTCGTCCTGCACTGGTCACCGTGACGTCAGTGATGGCGTCTATGATACCGTACGTCTCGGCTATGCTGTCATGACAAAAGAGAACCAAACTTTTACAGAGGACGTACTGGATTATATAGATAGTACTACAACGTAACTCGGGAGATTGGATCTAAGGGTAATGTCAGTATATAAAAACTACACGAAAAGCGTAAAAATTCTGTAATCTATGGAATATAACTTCATTGAAGAAACAGTAAAAGACATCCTGAAAGGCATGCTCCATCACCATGGTTTCATATTAAATATCCCGTCTTTGTCTACACAATCAGGTATACTCACTTGTTGTAGAGGAAGATGTCAGGCCTCCAAATGTCGGAGGAATGGATGGTTAAGGAGTCCACACCGCCGTGCTCTGAGGCGTTCCACATCAGGTACTCATCCACCCAGTACTGAACGTTAAGAATACAGATACATGTATCAGGTAATCGCTTTTGTCTACATAATGCAGCTTGTAAAACCAAAAACTGATAGAGTATGCATAATATACAGTTTAATCAACAAATGTGATTAAAAAGGTTGAACTGTAGCGGTCTTTGTTTTTAGTAATCAGAAGCTCTTTATGATACTCACCAGACGCAGCCACATGTTGATTCGGAATGTCTGCTCTTTTTCCGCCTGAAAAGGAGAAATTATGGACCTTGTGGTCAACACGGGACAACTCTGCATAAACTTTGGATATGTGCTTCAAACTACGGTGGTATGGTCATCGCGATAAACATATGTGCAGTATATGGGCGTTGCAATGGCTATCTTAGATCTCCACTTGCTAATTTAAAAGGGTAAAATACACCCTGTATGTACTGTTTATTCTTTACAAACATATCTGTGACGGTGCGGCCCAGATTGATGGATCCAATTTGATCAAAGGGGAATTTTTTTCTCACCAGTTCAATAATCTGCTTCAGTGAGATGTCGAAGTCCACATTTACAGCTGTAGACGCTGACTTGACCGGCCTCAAACTTTTGTCATAGTTGGACAAGAGGGACGACTTTAAGGCTATGGCCTCATCCTGGCTTATGGACCCTGAAAATACAAATTTAAGTTCCTTACGCTGTTGTTATGAAGGATAGAGGTGGCTAGGGCATTTCGTCTTTGTGTAAATTTCCCTTCCAGTGGCCAAGAAAAACGTCTGTATATTTGTTGTGAATGTAATATAAGCCACAGAGTAGAGTAGAGCGAGTCACTGTATAAACAGATGGTTTGAATAAATCTCTGATGCAGCGTATACATTCGCACACACTTCTTCATTGAAAGAAAAAGGAAGCCGTGGGCTGTTGACAATAATTTTGTTGAACACAGTCTTGGTATGTAATTTGCGACTAAAAACAGCTTTATTAGTATACAAGAAGCAGTGATTTGCACATGAATCTCATTAGCTACTGACATGGCAATGTACCAGGAGATTCAACATACGCGGAACACCGTACCAAGAAACCTCTTACACTCGTAATGCTTTATTCAGCGGATCCGGACAATAATTACATGGGGTCCAAACCAATGTGTACATACCTGGTATCCATGTGAAAAGTACCGTAAGGAGTAAAACGCCAAGAGAGGTCTCCATGCTGCCCGTGGTCGGTGGTTAGAGGTAAGGTGACCAACAAACCACACTGAACTAACGAATCGGATGACGGTGAAGCTATTCAGGCGTGTGACATATGATGCCGCTACATCGCAAGGCCATTGGCTTTTATTGAATAGCTGAATGGGGGAGCTGGAAGACAAGTACACCTTTTCTCTTTCACATGCCCTCTTTGGTCAATATCTTTGCGTCCCTATAAACCTTTCCGAAGGTGTTGGATTTCTCCATAATATTCGTCAGGACGTTAGAGAATGTGCCCGTCCGGGCGAGCTGTGTTGTACCGACGCCAGACTGACACCAGAGAGGGTCTGTACCTGTTACACCACAACACCGGCCGTTTTCATCCCAACCACAAATCATGTCAAACAGCCTGTTTGCTTGTTTTGTTTTATTGTTCCACATGAAATACTACCGCAATTACATACATCTTCTACTCTAATGTATTCCTTAAATTTTACTGAGGACTTTAAATTTGTTTAAAAAAAATCACACTCACGCTCGAACAGAATTGATATGGCACAGATGGCAGCAAGGACGACAAAATTAGATCAAAATCAAATCAAATATTCAATACTCGCTTCTTTGTCCATGAACACAAGGTATATAGTTCCTTATCTTGACGTCCACAACTGAGTCAGATGACCTAACGGAGTAGCACGACACAAACGATGATATTTGCCAGGCCAACGAGATACAAAAAGGCCCTGTCCAACACAAGGGCCGCCATCTTCCACTCGTCCTGGTCCTCTTCTTCCTCTTTCTTCTCCCGGGCTTGGGCCGAGTATTCTCGGCTGTAGCGTGTGATCTCGCGCACAGACAGGTCGAGCGAGACACTCAGCGCGTCCTTGGCTTTCTGCTGGCTGGTGTCGCTGTCGTAGTCCGTGAAGACGAGATTATCGACGCCCTCTTTGGCGGGGTGAACCACGTGCTTCTCCTCCGCGATGGTGTTCATGCAGAAGAGGCGAGCCAGGTAGCGCAGCAGAAGCAGGCGGAGCCAGCGGGGCAGCGGGCGGGAGGGCGGGCTGCTGTAGGACAGGCGGATCACCACGATGGAGGCCAGGCACGAGACGCCCACCAGCGCGATGGTGGCGGCAAAGAACTGGCCTGCAAAAGGATGGGATAGATCACTGTCATATATATATAACAACATCATTTATTGGTGTAAAGATACATTTGTACTATCATTGGACTTATCAAGAGCCTCCTATCTAGTTTCATAAGAATATAAGGGCCAGATGAGGAAAAGCCTGCAAGGCTATTATATCAGAATTTTCTTCATATCTGTGTGGACAGACGGATAAAATGGATGCGTTAACGATAGGCATTGATGCTTACCAAGCTGAGGAGTAGTTGTTGACGTTTTTGGCAGAGAATCCGACAAAACCTGGAGAAAGACGACGAGAGCCAGCAGGATGGTGATAAAGAATCCCAGCCGCTCGCCGCTGTCCGGGGGGATGTAGAAGCCGAACACGTTTAAAACCATCAGGATGATACAGGGGAGAACCATGTTGAACATGTAGAAGTAGGACCGACGTTCCAGTTGCAAGGTGAGGACGATCGTGACGTAAGGGTCGGGACAGCAGGGGTAGATGGTCACCTGTTGAATGTACGGAAGGTCACAAACTTATATCGAATGCCTAAGACTAGATGAACTGAGCACAGCACAATCGTACCCCTGAATCCTACATACATGTAACACCACAATACCACAACACAACACAATGCAACACATTACAAAATAGCGGCATCTAATACTAGTATCATAACACCACAAAAACAATACACAACAGTGACAACATAGTGCAGCACAAGACAGCACAAAACAATCGTTTCATGTTCTTACCAGTCTGGTCATGGGTACTCCATTCAGGATCCATTCCTCGTTCAGGGTAAATATGCCGCGGTCTGCAGTGGGATTCACCAGGGAGATGTTCACCTTGCCGCCATCATAGATCCAAGACCCAAACTCCAGGAGACATTCCTGAAAAAATGGTACATGTATCATGAAATGATACGTCTTGGTCATCGTTGTTGATTCTGTTAGAATAAACGAATGACAAACTTGAGATAGGCTCCATCTTTACGTTGGACTAATAATATCTATGCGGCACAATTCAGTGTAACGATAATAACGCACACATCTTTCCCGTTATGAAAGGTGCATATCATGCGGCCATGACACAACGCAGGTGTTGAGAAATCTTCTAAAATTTAGCTACCTGTTTGTCAAATGGGAACTTCGTGATGTCCACTAGGCACGCGCTGGTAAAGATGGCGGGCTGGAGGTATGACACCCGTCCGTCACTGGTCACGGTGACGTCCGTGATGGGCTCTATGGCACCGTACGTCTCGGCTATGCTGTTGGCATTGAAATGAAACATACAGGAAAACGAAGGGAACGATTAATTAGATCTATCTGGAGATTCAATTCAAATCTCATTACTGTAAACGGTAGAAAAGGAATACCAATACCTTTTTATATACACCAACTTTTTCATAACTTTAAAACTTTGTCTACTCACTTGTTGTAGAGGAAGATGTCAGGCCTCCAAATGTCGGAGGAATGGATGGTTAAGGAGTCCACACCGCCGTGCTCTGAGGCGTTCCACGTCAGGTACTCATCCACCCAGTACTGAACGTGAATTACACAGGTCATCAAATACTGCACCCATAGGTGTTACGGACACTACTACATTGTAGTAGTAGAACAATAAATGATGTCAAAGTTGGCCAGAAATTATATCATCAGCTTTGCACCCGTTTTAATCATTATGTGATGTACATATAATACTTACCAGTCGCAGCCAGATGTTGATTCGGAATGTCTGCTCTTTTTCCGCCTGACAAAAAGAAAAATCATCAACCACTTGCGTTAACATTTAATGTCTAATAGACCCTTCAAATTTTTTGATCCAACCGTTTATGTGTCAAACATAAACTATAAAGACAGCGTAGAACATATTAAAGTGATACAAGTGATACGCGTATGACGACTAGCCCCTGTCTATCGATGAAATTCCAGCAAAGGGATAGATTTTTCTCACCAGGTCAATAATCTGCTTCAGTGAGATGTCGAAGTCCACATTCACAGCTGTAGACGCTGACTTGACCGGCCGCAAACTTTTGTCATAGTTGGACAAGAGAGACGCCTTCAAGGCCACAGCCACATCTTGGCTGACCGACCCTGAAAATACATCACTGTGTTGATGTTGGGGATTTCTATTCATGTAATATTACGAAGGTCGTGGCCAGGGGGTCTTTGTCTTCTCCTTGTTGGGGAAGCCAGTTCGAACAATATTGCCAAGACGGACAAAAAACCTTTCATGGGACTGCAAAGGACAACGAGAAGGCACCCACATACTTGAGAAGCAGCGCTAGCAACGTTAACATGCTGGCAGGATCGGAACTCACTAAGCAAGCTAACGTCACCAGTTGAATTTATTCGATTCTAACCTTTGAGACTGATGATAGATCCTAGTCAACTAGAACACTTTGGAGTGTAATCATGGAATTGTTAACGTATTGATAGATACATACCTGGAATCCAGATAAAAAGCGTTATAAAAAGGAAAAAGCACAGAACGATCTTCATGCTGTCCGTACTGTGGAGAAGTGAGGAGGGAATGTATCCAGTGGAGGGTCTGATGACAGTGAGGCTATTCAGGAGTGTGACATTTGCTGTAATTTTAGCTCGTCCCCATAGCGATACGACGTAAGGTTAGATTTCCCTACATGGAATCCCTGAATGGGTCAGTCAAAAGACAGGTGTACCTTTTCGCGTGCGGTGACCCTTCAGTAGTTTCTATAGAAGCTGTGGCTAAGGATGAGATTTCTTAGTCACATTCGTCAGTACGTTTAATAATGTACCTGTCTGGGTTAGCATTGTGATACAAACTTAAGGCTGAGTCATGCTGACACAATGGCCGTTCTGTACTTCTCGACCGAGACCATTCCTTGATATCTTTACAGTGCATATTTACCACTAGATGGAACTGATTGCAGCTTACGTTGTGTAATACGATCGTAGTGTCTCCCTCGGCCCACTTCTTGTAACAACTAGTCAATGATATCGATTCCATTTAAAGCATCTCATACACGACAGTAAATTACAAGATAGATGCAAAAGGCGAAATGTCAGGCTTTATATTGCTTCAAACTCGTTCTCTCTTAAAGTTACAAAGCTAGAACGTCTTTTGAGACGAATTTTGTCCTTGATTTATGTAACTATAACTACACGTAATGCACCAAACAAACGTATGATAAAAATGTGTTGTCAACTGATTCTACCACTTTCTCGCCTGAGCCTGAGTTCATGACCCCACAGCATCAATGACCGCTCGGTGACTCAATTATAGGTGATCCCCAAGCAGATGTTGGGATGGCAAATGATGCCATGTAAAGAAATATTCACTCTCTTCTTCATCATATTGCATTTATGACGCGAAACATGAAGCACGCTTTCTATTCGTTCCTTTTTATTTCATTAACTTGTGCTAAAAAGAGCTAAAGAAAGCAGAGAAGAAATACATTATAGACCACGGTGTTTTGACAAACAACAAAATTTAAAACTTTGAAAAGGTCTCGGGTTCCTCGGCATGAATGGGCAGTGTTTTGTACACAGCCCGGCCGAAACATGACAGCAAACAAAAGTAAACAAGGTGACCCTGACATGACGTGGTACTGAATCATGACGCAACACAAATGCGGATGGATAGTCTCGATCGCAACCACCACTCGTCGTCGGTTTCTTCATTGATTATCGTTTGAATATCAACATTGGTTTGATGCTTGGATATTTTAAAGGGGAAGTCCAATACTTTCAGTTTTGGGGCCTTTCTACCCAAAATCCTATTTGTAAATGGTGATTTATTGGTTTCTGCCAACCCCGCACATATTTGCCGTGGTATCTGACCCGATCGATGTTTCGCGGCTAGCGCCAGATTGTCCGCTAGGCGGCGCTGCGACTGAATCTGTGACGTAAAAGGTTTCATTCTGCTACTAGCGTAAACAACAATGGCGGGCGTGCAACCCTTCCGATTTGAACCACAAACTGACAGTAGTGGCGACTCTGAGCCCGATCCAGGCGATGACAACGTTTGGGATGGCGGTGATGTGGAGACAGAGCGTTGGAGGTTGGGGAACCGGGACTGGTGCCGGTGTGGAAACGAAGACAATAGAAACTGCCTGGAAATGCCCTCTGTACGGGAGAGTGTTTGTTGTCACGACCTGCCAGAGCTGACAGACACTGAAAAGAACGTCGGTACAGAGACCACCCATGCATCAGAAACCACCCTGACTTCGATGTGATTCTGCACCCGGCAAACCTCCTAACTTTGCTGATTTTTCGGTGGGATCTGATCCGGCAGGGCGTGCAGGAGCCGGTCTCTAACATGTCAGTACCGCGGTTTGTTTACGTTGTAATTCACTCAACCCTTTGACGGATTTATTTATATCGACCGCCCATACGCCCAACAGAAAGGAATTGAGGTGGCAGAATACTACCTTTCCTGTTTTGTGGTTTATAACAACTTGTCAAAACAACACCTTTTTGTCTGCTAATTACAGTACATTTCTGTATGCGTTCTAATCTTTGACACATGTGTTAGTCGGATTTACATTTTCCCATAATAATTGTGCTCACAGCTAGTACAGTGGTCGTCACATTTTTGGTTCCATCTGGAATTGTAAGGCTTTGAAATCTGAGGTGCTATTTGTTTTAAATAAAGAAAACAGCTAGCTACATGCGTACTTCTGCCATACAGACTGAAAATTTCAACAGAATTCAATGACAACTAGAGTTCCACGAGCATCCAGGCTCGAAATGGTCTGAACACACCCGCCAGTGGACGCTCTTCTTGTGTACTAACTCCTTGATTTTCTCCGGCGTCAGTTTATTTACAAGATTGTTCCTCATGCTGACCAACCACCTGTGTAGCCTATCGTGGTCTTTTGGAAACTTGTGGAAGCTTACGCCGCGCTCCTTTGACGCAGGGCCATACCAACAGCCACAACTTGCACAACGCGGCATACTTGCAGCGAGCTATGTACTGGCAGACAGACTGAAATGGCGCGCGCTCCAAATCTGTTCCAATGAAACCTTTTACGTCACAGATTCAGTCGCAGCGCCGCCTAGCGGACAATCTGGCGCTAGCCGCGAAACATCGATCGGGTCAGATATCACCGCAAATATGTGCGGGGTTGGCAGAAACCAATAAATCACCATTTACAAATAGGATTTTGGGTAGAAAGGCCCCAAAACTGAAAGTATTGGACTTCCCCAGTACTAAAGACGTTATGGGTGGACCGTCAGTAGGGCCACTATCAAAGGTTTTCCTGCCATCAATTATTGGAGCAGAATCAGACAAACAATAATGCTTCCCAGGCCAGTGACAAACATCAGAGCCCTGTCCAGCACCAGAGCCGCCATCTTCCACTCGTCCTGGTCCTCTTCTTCTTGCTTTTTCTCCACATGCTGATGGCTGAAGTCCCGGATGTGACGGATGACCTCACAGAGATGGAGATCGTGCGTGGAAGAACGCGAGTTTCCCTCTTTGCTGTCTGTGTGGGCGAGAATTTCGACGTCTTCTTTGATGGGGGTAACCACGTGTTTCTCCTCCGCGATGGTGTTCATACAGAAGAGGCGAGCCAGGTAGCGCAGCAGAAGCAGGCGGAGCCAGCGGGGCAGCGGGCGGGAGGGCGGGCTGCTGTAGGACAGGCGGATCACCACGATGGAGGCCAGGCACGAGAAGCCCACCAGCGCGATGGTGGCGGCGAAGAACTGGCCTGCGACGGAACATACATCCATACCAATATCAAAATTATTTGCATTGACAATTCTAATGGTTAGCATCACTGAGCAGTAAGTACAACTGAAAGCATACAAAACATTTGCCTACGAGGAAACTGGTTAAAAATATGACTACGTTTTCCTAACCAATTTGTAATCCAATTTGAGCCCTACATGACGGCATCGTAAAGACTTTCGAATTACTAAGCTTGTTATACCAAAAGGTCATTGGAAGCTACAGAGCCTTATAAAATTTCATAAAAAAAGGAAATATTCCAGATTCTTGCGTTTAGCTCACCTAGTTGTGGAGTAGTTGTTGAGGTTGCCGGTAAAGAGCCTGACAAAACCTGCAGGAAAACGACAAGGGCCAGCAGGATGGTCATGGAGAATCCCAGCCGCTCGCCGCTGTCCGGGGGGATGTAGAAGCCGAACACGTTCAGAACCATCAGGATGATACAGGGGAGAACCATGTTGAATATATAGAAGAAGGACCGACGCTCGAGTTGCAGAGTGAAGAGGACACTGACGTAAGGATCGGGGCAGCATGTGTAGACGGCCACCTGTGAGGGATAACCATTAGATACTGGAATAAAATATATTTTAAGATTGAGATGTGAGTATGTTGGTATGTTGAGTATGTTAGAATTGAAATCTTTTTCTTGTGTTCAATAATCATTCCCTCTGACCTTCCTCTCCATTGGCGCTCCTCTCAGGATCCATTCCTCGCTCTTTGTGTAGGTACTCGTGTCCGCGCTGGACTTGATGAGGGAGATATTCAGCTGACTGCCGGTGTAGATCCAGGACCCAAACTCCAATACGCAGTTCTGAAGATATATGAACATTTTGGCGTTTTTCGTTTGATGAATCTGTGTCTTTTCCTCTTGAATATAGTATTACATATGACTTCTGTGTGCATTTGACCTGCTGTAAGAACTCGTCCTTCGACAAGACCCGAAAAAAGCGAAGACATGAAATTGTCAGCATACATCGTCTTACCTGCCGATCAAACGGGAACCTTGTAATGTCCACTGGGCATGCGCTGGTGAAGATGGCTGGTGTTAAGTACGACACCTGTCCCGTGTTGGTCACTGAGAGGTCCGTCACGGTTCCCAAGGCCCCATAGGTCTCCGCTATGCTGCAGTATGCAAAAAGGTAAATATATGACAGGGATTGGATTTCATGGTAATGTTAGTGGAAATCTCGTGACTGCAAAAATGCATACCTGAAAATGAGGAATCCCCACGATCCGCTGTTGATACCAGGCATGTATCGACTGGCACCGCCCCGCAGTTAAAACCACACATATAGACCAGTGACGATCAAGTTAATATGTATTGTCAGTAATTGCCGCAAGGGGACGCTACTTTCTACTCACTTGTTGTAGAGGAAGATGTCAGGCCTCCAAATGTCGGAGGAATGGATGGTTAAGGAGTCCACACCGCCGTGCTCTGAGGCGTTCCACGTCAGATACTCATCCACCCAGTACTGAACGTGAATAACGTACAGTTTATGGCAGTCAAAGGCGACGAAAGAACTACGAAAACCAATCTATTTTAAAGTTTGATGCAGCACATGAAATGCAGACATTACTAGTTGATCAGTACGTACCAGACGTAGCCAAAGGTTCATTCGAAATGCCTGCTCTTTCTCCGCCTACGAAAAAGAAATCATCAAGTAAACGAAGTTGCTCCGCCATATATAAAATGATCTTATCTGACCTAGCCTGGTTACCAAACCTATTATAGCTCCCGAGTCCTTGCGGAGAGGATGTAGGACAGGTTTGGTAACCAGGCTAGTCTGGCGCTGATCATTCAATCTATACGTGTACAAGAAATTGAAAGCCTTGGTTTCACAACATGAGGTTGCTAAACGCAGAAACCTCACAACCATGTATAAACCACAAGCACAGCCATAAGCTACAGTATAATCAAGTACGACATTGAACCTTTAAAAACCGTTCTTACCAGGTCGTTAAAAACCGTTCTTACCAGGTCGATGATCTGCTTGAGTGTGATGTCGAAGTCCACGTTTACCGGAGTGGACGCCGCCTTCACCGGCCGCGAGCTCTTGTCGTACCCGGCCAGGAGGGACGCCTTCAACGCCACAGCCGGCGCCAGACCTGCGGACCCTGGAAATACGCTCTTTTTTTGTACGCAATTTCTCAACTTTCAAGTTCTCATGTACTCAGCACTGAAGTGACAGTTCGTCAACTTTCGCAGGAAGCACAAAGAGAACACGACATTTGCCATACTTGCGCTGAACGAAAAACTAGACAACGCATTTTTCCATCGGAGTATATGCAATTTGACTCCTAGGTGGATGATATTGAACCTTTCTAACTTACTAGAAGTGATTGATACCAAGTCGAGATACTTATAATTAATGTCAACCCATGTTACTGTTTACCTGGTATCCCTGCAAAGAGTACCGTAAGGAGGAAAAAGCCCAGGACAACCACCATGTTCTCCACAGCGCTGGTGTGTGTGGTGCTGTGGCTATCAGCTACAAACGCTCGGGTTGGCAGAAGAATGTTGGACAGTGGGGCCATTCAGGTGTATGTTCTGCCATGCCGCAGGATCACAAGCGCCATTCTCTAATACTGAATTACCAGTTGACAAATGGACAACCTTCTGGTCGCTTACCTGTGAACCGCAGGCGAAGGACGTTACTTTGTACGCTTGAGGAGATAAGAATTTTTTATCACATCTACTACTTGTTAATGGGGCACAAACTTTTAAAGGAACTTTTAGCGCTTGTGTTACGCACATGTCCTCTGGTTTATCCACACATCAATTTGATATTATAAGGTTACATGTCAGAGACATTTTTAAGAAGAGCATTTGCATTCCAAGATACTGTTTGTTTTGTAGCTACGCTCCACATCTACGCTTGTCTGCAGTCAGCAGTAATCGAAGACTCCAGAAGTGGTCACCAGCAGCTGACAGAAGCTCTGCGGCACGTCAGAGATACCGTTCCAGGTCAGGGCGGTGAAATCTCCCGGCAACATTCTGACAGCACGCCTCCGACCTGGCGTCACATTATCCGACCATTGCCAACCACCCTGAGCCCAAAACACACAGACTTGGAGACAAACAACAACAATGCGGATAGGATGAGGGTCATTAATGATGTATTTCGCTGGATTAGCTTTGAAAGGAACGAAGTAGGACTTGATGTCCAGATATTGACAACTGGTTTATGGCTCTTAGTAACTCACGCATTTCAACGTATTTTCGCCGCATTTCCATGGAAAGCCCGCAGGGCTAGATTGACTGCTGAACGTCAAACAGGGCAGATATTTGTAGCACAAGACGCGGAAACTGCAGCACTTTCGTTTATGTTTTATTTTGTTTTTATTCACCGTAGACGTAGACGTATGAAACACAGTAAACTTCTGTTATAACTATTGCTGGCCAATCTTAAGGCACATTGGTGTCTCGAGATTGTACATACAGACATGAAGCTTATATGATATAGTGACTATTAAGTATATTCTGACACTAAGTATATTCTGATACTTGCATGCACAACATTACATACCTGAGATATCCTTGGTCAATTTTTCTAGGACCTGATAATAACGGTCACGATATACGCGTATTTCCATATTAGACACTGGTTAGTCAGTTTTCGTACCTGAGTAGCGTTAGCATTTGCTTTACATAAAACAAAGTTTACCTGATAATGAGATAAATATTTTGCAATCTGAATAAATAAAGGAGTTTCTACGTACGAAGCTTGAAGTGTGATTCGTAGTAAACTATCTTTGTGATAAAGTAGATGTCTCTAACCTGTCGATATCCCTAACGTGTTTTAATGAAGACTACCAGACCTATATTCTCAGTCATGTACTCCTCTCGACGACCTACTGCAGTAGGATTACACAAACAATAATGCTTCCCAGCCCAACGGCAAACATCAGAACCCTGTCCAGCACAAGAGCCACCATCTTCCACTCGTCCTGGTCCTCTTCTTCGGCTTTCTTCTCGTGCACGCTGTGAGCGAACCCCCGCATGTAGCGCGAAATCTCACGGAGAGACAGATCGAGCTCGAGAGTTGCTGAGTTCTTCTGTTCAAACGCCTCGTCATCGTCAATTAGGATGGCAGGGTTGTCGACGCCCTCTAGGCCTTTGGCGGGATGAACCACTTGTTTCTCTTCCGCCATGGTGCCCATACAGAAAAGGCGAGCCAGGTAGCGCAGCAGAAGCAGGCGGAGCCAGCGGGGCAGCGGGCGGGAGGGCGGGCTGCTGTAGGACAGGCGGATCACCACGATGGAGGCCAGGCACGAGAAGCCCACCAGCCCGATGGTGGCGGCGAAGAACTGACCCAGCTGAGGAGTCGTTGTTGACGTTTTTGGCAGAGAATCTGACAAAACCTGCAGGAAGACGACGAGAGCCAGCAGGATGGTCATGGAGAATCCCAGCCGCTCGCCGCTGTCCGGGGGGATGTAGAACCCGAACACGTTCAGTACCATCAGGACAATACAGGGCAGAACCATGTTGAACATGTAGAAGTAAGACCGACGTTCAAGTTGCAGTTTGACGATGATGGAGACGTAAGGCTCGGGACAGCAGGGGTAGATGGCCACCTATGTTGGGTTAATGAGCAGTTAGACGGAGACATAGTGTGGTCATTGTAAGGATTCAACTTTGAAGCACACCAACAGTACTAACAGTTACTAGTATATTAGCGACCATTTCGTGTGCTTCAGACGATTTATTTTCCGTACCATAAGGATGATACACGGAAAATGCAAGAAATGAAACTACATTGCTGTATTTCATGATGCGATACAACACGTCATAGAAGTAGTTAAGTACATACCCGCCTTTCCATTGGCACTGCATTGAGGATCCATTCTTCGTTCTTGGTGAAGACTGCACGGTCCGCGTAGGGGTTGACTAGGGACAGGTTTAGATGGGAGCCCGTGTAGATCCACGACCCAAACTCCAGCTCACATTCCTGTAAAATATGGTAAATGTCCCGCACATTCCAACCTTACTAAAACGCGATGAATGAAGCAAAGGAATAACAACTAATGAATGATAAAAGCATATCATAAGTATAAACAAAAACAGACTTCAATTTATAAAGACAAGTTTTGCAAACTAGTAGAGAAAACAAAATCCAGAACATGCGTTTGGGAAATACGGAATTAAGTGCAATATTGTACATCGTGTGAAATTGCTTCTACACTCACTCACCTGCTTGTCAAATGGAAATTTCTCAATTTGCACTGGGCATGAGCTGGTAAAGATGGCGGGCTGTAGGTACGTCACTCGTCCTGCGCTGGTCACGGTGACGTCAGTGATGGTGGGTACGACACCGTACGTCTCGGCTATGCTGAGGTTTCAAATAGAACACGCTTATCAAAAACAAGAAAGGCAAAAGAAAATAACGCATCTGACTGTAGACAGAAAGAAGCAACTCACTTGTTGTAGAGGAAGATATCAGGCCTCCAAACGTCGGATGAGTGGATGGTTAGATATTCTACCCCGTCATGCTCTGAAGCGTTCCACGTCAGGAACTCATCGTCCCAGTACTGTGTGTATTGGGTAGCAGAAAGATTGTGTCAAGGATTATCCACCTATCAATTTTGTCATCAGTTCATATCCGATCCTACAGAGTAGAGGTATACTTGCATTTTGACATAAACAAAACATGATTGATGTAAACAAACACATTTTGTCGATGTAGAAAACAAGTGGAAATAAGAACCACACCCACCAGTCGCAGCCAGACGTTGAGTCGAAATGTTTGCTCCTTTTCAGCCTGGAAATAATGTGAAATTGTACCTTATATGGGTAATCCTAAGGACAAAGTGACACGATAGTAACTTGACAAAATATGTTTGCTTATCTGCAGGTAGGGAAAGGTAGGGATGATTGGTTTAGTGCGGATGTCGTTAACCTTAATGAGAAGTTTACATAAACAACCCAGGTTGAGCTGAAAGCAAAACACACCGACCCATGCCTGCATTCTCGCGACATATGGTGATCCCGATAGAGAATAGACTCCTTATTTACTTCATGTCCTACAGGTGCTAATCTTCATACATCCATACATAAAAAAAACTAGACAAACACAGCGTCAGAGATCTTTAGCACGAAGCAAGACACCACTTTACCCATTCAATACCTCTTACCAGGTCGATGATCTGTCTCAGGGAGAAGTCGAAGTCCACATTTACAGCTGTAGACGCTGACTTGACCGGCCTCAAACTTTTGTCATAGTTGGACAAGAGAGACGACTTTAGGTCAATGGCCGCCTCCTGGCCAAGGGAGTCTGAAAATGCACCATTGCTTTAAGTTTAACACGCAATACGTATCTACACCTTATCGTAAATCTAGTCATCTAGGTAGTGTTGTAGGATCAGCAGTCATGCAAATTGCACACATAAAGCACCATAATTGTTGATTCAAGCTGACGCATCTGATACTAATGTTTGAACTGCACGTAAAGATAGCAATCGAATTAACGAAATGGACAAAAATTACGGAAGTACTAATCATCAATATACGGCCAAAATATTATGCGATTAAATTTAGAATGTATCCAGCTTGCTTGTACCTATTGTGAGGCTTCTGCCATGTTTACTATAGAAATTCAATAATTTGGTCCCAAATAAGCCCGCATGCAGTAGTTTCGCAATAATGGTGCTATAACTGTATATAAATCACTTTGAACATGAAGACTTACCAGGTATCCATGAGGAAAATGTCACGAAGACGAAGAAGCCCAACGTGACTCTCATGTCGCTGTCTGCAGTATGACTGAGTGACGGGAGGGTGTGTACGCGTAGTGTACAGGAGGATTGAGTAAGACAGTAAGTTATTCAGCCAGCTGATATATGATGCCTCTGTGTGTCAGGGTCGGTAAACGTCTCTAGGATCGCTGAGGGTTAGCGTGTGGACAGAATATGCATACAGGCTAAACATCGGCAACGGCGTTAGTAGAAACGTATTATAAAGGGCGGATAGAATGTCTCATTTGTCATCATCCCGGACAATAGTTGTCAGCATGGCTTACGGTGACCGGGGTGGGGTGATGTGGATGGTTGGAAGTCACCATCAGAGGCCTGTTATAGTCAATTCAGATCTGTTTTACCGACGTTGACTAATACTAAATCTGATTGTAACATTGCAGAGAGCTGATAGACTCGAGATGGTAACATTTTAATAGACCTTTAATGTAGTCAAAGACGACGTTCCATTGCAGGTCCGAGCAAAGATTCCTAATTACCCTGACAATATTGGACCCTTGTTGGGGTCAGAGGGTAACATCACTCCCACATAATGTGTCACTTATACCCTGAAAAGCAAGCAAGTGTACGTTACAACGTTTAGTATCAAACTTTTATTCTTCGGCATTTTCTGCACATCTCGCAAAGACGTACATGTATTGAAAGTTCTCTAAGCAGGCCCTGTATGTATCATAATGACTAGTATGCAACCTTCCCCAAATACTAAATATACCTGATAACACAGTTTGATATATATGTCTGCATTATATGTATAAATGTAATATCTAGGGCACATAGGGTGCATGTGCAACAACTACATTAAGCACCACTCTACACTGGAAACGTTTCACAACTCTACACTGGAGACGTCTCACAACCGTGGAGTCCTAATGTAAAAAGGTTACACAGACGATGAAAGCTGAGAGGCCCACGGCAAACATCAGAGCCCTGTCCAGCACCAGAGCCGCCATCTTCCACTCGTCCTGGTCCTCTTCTTCTTCTTTCTTCTCGCTTGCCCGGTGAGAGAATTCCCGGATGTGGCGCGAAATCTCACTGAGAGGCAGTGAGAGCACTGTTAAGTTGTTACAACATGTTTGACTGATTCGTCGTCTAAATCACGTATGGCGGGGTTATCGACGCCTTCTTTCGTCGAGTGATCCAAGTATAAGTGTTTCTCCTCCGCGATGGTGTTCATGCAGAAGAGGCGAGCCAGGTAGCGCAGCAGAAGCAGGCGGAGCCAGCGGGGCAGCGGGCGGGAGGGCGGGCTGCTGTAGGACAGGCGGATCACCACGATGGAGGCCAGGCACGAGAAGCCCACCAGCGCGATGGTGGCGGCGAAGAACTGGCCTGGAAGGAGGAAACGCAACATGAGCATAATATTCTAATATGATTTGAATTAGCAATGCGTCTTGAATTGTAAATAAACATTAGTTGTTCTCACCCAGTTGCGGAACAGTTGTCGAAGTTTTGGGCAGAGAGCTGGCTAACACCTGCAGGAAGACGACGAGAGCCAGCAGGATGGTCATGAAGAATCCCAGCCTCTCGCCGCTGTCCGGAGGGATGTAGAAGCCAAGTACGTTTAAAACCATCAGGATGATACAGGGGAGAACCATGTTGAACATGTAGAAGAAGGACCGACGCTCCAGTTGGACGGTAAGGACGGCAGTGGTGAAGGGCTCCGGGCAGCAGGGGTAGAGGGCCACCTGCTGGGTTGATGGGTGATAAATTGAAACTGTATGCTACATTATAGTTGGTTACAATACTACCAAACAGTGTGCTCATCTGTTCTACGTTAAAACTTGACGAAAGTCCACTATCATGATAGAAATATGACACATATCGTGATATTCAATGAAGTGCATATAATACCCATACCCGTCTTTCCATTGGCACTCCTTTCAGAATCCATTCTTCGTTCTTGGTGAAAACCCTACGGTCCGCATAGGGGTTGACTAGGGACAGGTTCAGTTTGCTGCTTGCGTACATCCACGACCCGAATTCCAGCTCACATTCCTGCAAGGCACCGGGATTCTCACAACAGATGGACTTTCTCGAGCTATTAAATCACTATGAATGGAAAGATTTTTCTCACACCCACTTGAAACCTGTCAGAAAACTCAACAACGTCCACTTACCTGCTTGTCGAACGGAAATCTTTCAATCCCCACTGGGCACGCGCTGGTAAAGATGGCGGGCTGTAGGTACGTCACCCGTCCGTCACTGGTTACGGTGACGTCAGTGACGGGCTCTATGGCACCGTACGTCTCGGCTATGCTGTTGGTTTCAAATAAAGAATACTACTGTTTAAAAAAAATTAAAGTAAGTTATAAAGAAGGTAAAAGTAAAGCAAAACCGTTGAACATGTGCCTAATCTGTTACGCCATTTTGTTAAAGTTGTGTCTCATTTCTATTCAACTCACTTGTTGTAAAGAAAGATGTCAGGTCTCCAAATGTCCGCAGAATGGATAGTTAAGGTGTCCACTCCGTCGTGCTCTGAGGCGTTCCACGTCAGGTACTCATCCTCCCAGTACTGTAGGTTAGAGACAACATGTGAAAAATGGCGTCAACACTTTCACAACCTGTAGACTGAATGTATATTGCCATCACATAGTATAAGCACTAACATTTTGCCAATGATTTAGAAATTTGAAAATGTGTTGATAAGGTAATAGACCACACTCACCAAGCGCAGCCAGACGTTAAGCCGAAATGTTTGCTCTTTTTCTGCCTGGAAAATATTGTCATAGTTGTAGATTTCTATAGAGTTATAGTCATAAAAACGTAATGAAACACAAACTACTAAGCACAAAGCAACACGGTCAGTTCAGTCCTTACCAGTTCAATGATCTGTCTGAGGGAGATGTCGAAGTCCACATTCACAGCTGTAGACGCTGACTTGACCGGCCGCAAACTTTTGTCATAGTTGTACAGGAGAGACGCCTTCAAGGCCATTGCCGTCTTTTGGGCGGCGGAATCTGAAAATGATAAAGTGACGTCTTAAGCTGTCAATGTCTATGCAGAAAAAGACAATGTTGAGTTAGTCTATCAATAGTGGGAAACTTTGTCCAGGTTCAATATTTTGTCATTTATACAATGAAATAGAATAAGTAGTAATCCACAGACATACATGTACATGTATTTGTCGTAGGATACAGTACACATACCGGGGATCCATGTATAGAGCGTTGTGAGGAGGAAAATGTTCAGCGCGATCTTCATGCCGATGGCTGCAGTACTTCCGGATATGAATAGCTATCTGAGGTCCGTGTACTGTAGGATATTAGATAAGACGGTAAGACTGGTGATGCACTACAAAAATGTATGTTATGTTATGTTACCGACACTTGACTTCCACACAAAATCTAAGGATTACTTTGTGGACTAAAACGGAATAGTAACCCCGTAACAACTCACGTTGATGGCTAACATTTTCTGTTTTGTTTGTCACTCCGAAAAGTTTAAATTTCTTCAAAAAGAGAAATACCGAGGAACAAAATGGGGTTACTTACATTCCGTTTCCCGTTCGACCTACCCTGGCAGTCCGTAGATCCTCTCTGGACAGGAGGGATAGTGGAGCCCGTATGAGCGTTGACTATGAGAAGCTGAAGCTTAAACCATTCCCAACAAACGTCCAATACCGAAAATAGAAGAGTTAATAGATAAAGAAGGACATGCCCGCATCGCTTCTGTGATAGTCGACGTCACTAGACGTTTTTATCAGATGTTGATGACAGGATCCTGTCGTCGAAAGTTAGCATGCCAGACTTCATTTGGTCATTTCAGGCTTACTGTTAAGCCCTTCTGGCTTAGAAACAGTTCGGTATGTTTACAGAAGATGGTTGACAGGGGTCTTCAAGGAATCTGGAGACTTCATTGATGACATGTCTATCGTCAGTATAATGGCTGGAAAGATCACCATGTTCGTTTGGATTGAGTGCTTAACCGTCTGGAGAAAGTACAGAGCTGATGACTAGGCTGTCAACATGTCGTGTAAGGATTCCCTAAAGCAGTGTATGCCATTTGTCAAACCGCGTTTCTATCAATACAAAGTGGCAACAATTCAAGCCACTTTTACACGCACTATGTAAAACATTTTCTTTTGTGGGATAACTGATGACTGCTACTTTTTACGTGTTCTCTTCGTCTTTGTCATACATTGTACTAGTTACAGTTGTTGAGCAATAAAGTTGATTCGACTTGATTTGATTCTCACTCGAGGTTGCGAACACGCGTCGCAAATATACTGAACACAGAGAATATAACACATGAAGATTTACAAATTGATTTCTCAAGTGATTTTCAAGGTTTTCACCTTTTTGGATCATTTTTATCGCCGCGTAAGAACCCTAGCTAGCGCTTTCCAGCGTGCGCGCGGGAGGTACTGAGGTTTGCGTCACATCATTTCCTAAAAATAGAATTTGTTCTGTCGGTCATCTCCGCTAAATACGTCTGCGACACACATTTGAAATCTATCAGGGTGTATTATTCTAGGTTTGTAAATATTTGTCACCGTGTAAGGCATGTTGTCCTGGCAACGAGAAACAGCCTTTTTTTAGATCAATGGCTCGTGTGTACCGCTTTTGTTCATACTGTTTACAGAGTATTACATGATGGCAAGTACAGATCTGGACTATCTCTTGTTTGTACCATCAGTATAAAATGTCGATCTATATGTGACAATTAAATATATTCCATAAATCTATACTATATTTGAGTTGTATTTAGATATGAGAGTAAAACCTCTCACTTGAGAGTGAATAGATCCTATTATGTACACAATGAAGTGGAAACATGACCATCAACAAAAAATAGACGTACCTTACGGTTCATTTAACATCAATTGACGCTTATATACTACAGAGGATAAGGAGGCGATTGCTCTTATGAAATGTTGTAAAAGTCTGTAATCCTAATGTGTTAGGTTGGTGACAAGTTAAAATTCAATCGAATGAAAGTGTTGTCCGCCTATCGTAGGCTGTCAACACTAATCCTGCTTATAAATAAACGAGGATCTTCAATCTTGATCCTTAGCCTGTACCGCTTTTCTAAACATTAGGATGTTGACCAGACCAGGAATTTATCGGAAAACTGAAACATGTTCTATACATTACTCGGTGTTTCGACAAAGTGCTCACAGTACGTTAGTCTCAATGAGCTCGAGCGCTGTCGCTAACTAGGATTGAAAATGTTTACAGGGAATTTGCCTAATCAACCGTGAAGTTTACAAAACACAATTTCGGTAACATTGCACGCCTCAGTTCATCTGAATCGGCGGCTTGGTTTGAGAGGAGCGAAGGAAGTTGTCAGGGAAGTGAACTCAAGTAAATGCCACAAAAAGTTTTCTTTCGCCACCTTTGGACTAAAACCGTACGTTTTATGAGTTCCTTATCTTTTAAAAAGCGAGGTGCTCTCTGGCCAACCCATGTCGACACACACAGATATGCTGACATGTGTAAACATCTCACGTGGAAAAGGCAAGAAGGGTTTTTGTGTGGCAATAGTGTCGCTGTACGGGGGAGGAGAGTGTACTGTTGATTTTAGGATATCACTTCATTCTGTTCTTTACATATGCTGGTTTGATTGCCACGGCAAAGCTGACTGACAAGGAAGATGATGTAAGCCATACAGCTATATAAACAGTATCATGTGGTCAATGGGGGCAAGGACCTTATGCAATCAGTTGTTTCTTGGCTAAGAGCGCCCGTTTTGGAACTTAAGGGTATGTACTTGTCACATAACTGACATTCAATATGATAAAACATAGAACATAAACTTGACGTGGAAATGACATTACGTATAATGATTGGTTATGCTAAGTTATAGCGAGAGACAGAATTGAGCTCTCGTATAAGCATTGAGGAGTAAGTGACGTAAAACAGAGTAATTTGTTGTGACCGCCCCCATGTAACTCAAGTACGGACCACATTTACCTAACCCCGCGGGAGCCCTCCGCATTTTAGTGACGTCGCGGACGGGACCAGGCTGCGAAGTTGGAGTGTCCAACAAAACTGTCCAATATGAGGACCAGTGTGGCCATAATTGTTCTGGCAACACTGATAATTGTGCCAGGTAAACTTCGTGAATTAGTTTTCAGTTTTACCTCCTTATTTACTTCTTACACGCCTTCTTACGTACTTCTTATGTGCAGCTGTGATGCAAAGAAGATGCACAGACGCACACCCTTCGTTTAGACTATACATGAAAACTGTTTATGAAAAAAAGATATATGTAGATGTCATATTGCGACTAACAATGTGACGTTTACAGAAATTCGATGTCAGCAAGTTGCGGAGGCCCTGAAGACCCACTTGCTGACAGGGTATGACAAGTACCTCCGCCCGGTGACCAACTCAAGCCAGAAGATCGACGTCACTTTTGGCGTGGGCCTGCGGCAAATCATCGACTTGGTAAGTAGAACCTGCTCAAGGCTGCGGCGTTCAACGAAAATGGCTTCACTGAATACGTGAATGGAAAGCAACAAGGCTACAGACATGTATCTCGCAATGAGTAATGGTTGAAAGTTGATACGACTCGACTCGTGTTTTAGTACGAGCCGTCGTACTGTTTGACAAAATGACAACATGCACACTGGATGTTCGATCTAAGTCTAATTAACTAAGCTAAAAATCTCAATCTCAAATACATAGCTGATGGTTGCCTCTCTCTATCCGTACAGAAAGAGAAAGAGCAAACGTTCCGAATCAACGTCTGGCTACGATTGGTATGTATAATATTTACTATACAACATCTTGTCTGAGACATCTTCGTTCTAATGAAGTTGTAATGATAAACAAAAAGATATGTGACTGCGAATACATTACCATTTTTCTCGTCTTCCTTGATTTAGAAATTTAACTTTAGTACGCTGAATACTCGTCACTGCTTTTGTAGTAAATTGTTCGCGACTTACTCGAAAGTTGTGTCCGTATTTTGTCAGTTCTGGACAGACTACCTGCTGCAGTGGAACGCTTCCGACTGGGGCGGTGTGACTTCAATAACCGTACATTCCTCCGAAATCTGGCGACCGGACGTATTCCTCTATAACAAGTACGTCCTCCCATCTATACATTACCTTGCACATTTAGAATCTGTCGGTGTGATATTAAAGCATTCCAGCGTGAACGATAGAGACGTAGCCTTGGTTTCTTTAATCCAATGTGCAGTTACCATTCCATAAATCCGACTACCAAAGGCCTTGTTTCTAGTCGTGTGTAGTTTGAATATTTGTCGCCTGCCTAAGTTCTTAATACAAGTTTTACTTTTTGGAGCAGTGATATCGATAAAAAGAAGTTTCTCGTAGCTACTTTACAAAAGCTCTCTTATACTTTTAGATCGTTTCACGCGTTCGTGTTTTATATTTACCATGTTGATCCTGACCATGCTGAAGTACGATGAAGTGTTCTTCCTTTTCACTTTATGATATTATCAGTACCTGTGGCGCATTATTTGAAGATCACACTTTGTATTATATTATTGCATCCACCCGAAGAAGTTACTTACACCTGTTCCCTCATCCGGCTTCCACCGGTTTTGGGTGGACGTTGAAAACAAGTCAACATATTGAACACATTAGATACAGATCGTATTCAAGCTACGTGTTGCTGATACTGTGTACACATTGTGGTTATCCAACAGTATTGGTGATTCCTACGGCAATGTAGAAGAGATCACCAGCATTACTGTCCAAAGCACCGGGTCAATCTCCTACTACCAGCCTGGCATCTTCGAAAGCGCATGTCCGGTTCATGTCGGGAGCTTCCCGTTTGACACACAGGTGGGGATTTTTGCTTTGGTTTGTTTATATCACAGTTCGTGATATACTTGTATTATCCCGTACATTCTTATACTATAGTTGAAGAGGTGTAATTTGACCATTTCTGTAATTCAGAAGATCAGAAGGCTCCGGGCTCACTTTTTTGGTTAGGATTAATTCGAAATCTGTCATTTGTAACATCCGACGTAGAAGATGTTCCTCCCAGTCCCCAGTACAATTGTGAACCCTGTGGTCACGTTACAGTATACAAAGTCTTTGTTTTTCTAGTGTTATGTGTAAACAAATTTCAGGGGTGAATGGAAATGTATATGTTGCCATTGTGAGCGACTGTTTAAAAGGGAGGTAGGGAATGGCATAGATGAGAATTGTGGGGTACGGTCTAGCGCACATGTTGATATGAAGAAATGTCCTCCAATTTCGATCATAGTCTCATAGATCAAACAATATACTAGAACATAGTTTCACGTAAAAGCCATGAAGGGAGAATCTTTGAGGAAAAGTCTAAGCTATTGCGCTGTAGATAGTTTTAGTTGATGATGTTTTATGACACATTTTCATGACCTGTGGACCATGCCAATCTTGACCATCAGGAATGTGAGTTGGAGTTCGGGTCGTGGATTTACCACGGCTTCGTTCTGGACTTCCACAACAGCGCCAACGAGTCTGACCAGTCAAGTTACATCCCAAATGAGGAGTTCGTGCTCACAAGCTCCCCGCTCAGAAAAAAGGTAGGACTGCGCTGTATTGTTATAAACCGCTATCCGATTACATGGCAAATGACTATGCACGATCTGCACTATGTTACTTTGGACGCTTTCTGTAGAGTCTTATGCACGTGGAAGAAGCTGTTATTTAACCAAGCTGCTTCTTTGTTATCCTTTATTACACCAGGTTGGCTACTACTCCTGCTGTCCCGAACCGTACCCTTCAATGGTGATCAACTTCTACTTGCAAAGGCGGTCCTTCTTCTACATCTTCAACATGGTTCTCCCCTGTATCATCCTGATGGTACTGAACTGGTTCGGGTTCTACATCCCCCCGGACAGCGGCGAGCGGCTGGGATTCTTCATGACCATCCTGCTGGCTCTCGTCGTCTTCCTGCAGGTTCTGGCAGACATCTTGCCCAAAACCTCGCAGACCACTCCACTGCTGGGTGAGTGTCGTGCATCTGATTTGATTTTTTTTTCTGAAACAGGGTGGATCTGTTCTTTGAACCGCAATCTGACATAATGGAACTGATTTCATGCTAAGGAGGACTTATGTATTTCGTAAAAATAATGTACAGAAGTGAGAAGATATATGCTGTGTTCAATAACTTGATTCTACAATTACATTCGTCCACAGGAGTGTTCTTCGCTGCCACCATCGGACTGGTCGGCTTCTCGTGCCTGGTCTCCATCGTCATCATCCGCCTGTCCTGTAACAGCCCGCCGACCCGCCCCGTGCCCCGCTGGGTGCATGTGGTCCTCCTGCACGGCCTGGCTCGCCTCTTCTGCATGACCAGCATCTACAATGAAGACAACATGGTCAAAGTCAGCCCCACCGGTGGAGTGGCAGCAGACGACCTTGTAGTCGAGAGGGTGGTAAGCAACGGCCATGTCGTCAACGGAGATGTGGACAGCCCATACCCCACCAGGGTCACCAACGGGCGCCGAGAGTCCGTCAACGACCAGTCGGTCCTCACCGTCCTTCGCGGTCTCAACGCGCAAGTCACCAAACACTTCAACACTCTCGGGGAGAAGGCGACCGAGGAGGGGCACCAGGACGACTGGAAGATGGTGGCTCTTGTCCTGGACAGGTTTTTCCTTTGGGTGGTGGGTGCAGGAACGATTGCCGTCATAGTTTGTCTGTTCTTTGTCAGATACTAAATATATCCGGGGAATCCCAGTGGCCAGTCACGACGTCACAATGAACAAGCTACTATATCTCATCTGGAAAGCTAGATGGGACAGAACGTCAGATATGTCAGCGTGTAACACGTTTAATCGCTCGTTTAAGGGGCAATATGTAAGATAAAGGACAATATAGAAAGTAGATAATTAACTAATTAGCTCACTCCAGGAGACCCACCCACGGGACAGGATTTTGTTGTCTACACTGGGGCGGTCTATCTAGTGTAAACTATATCCTTGTGCAGCTTGTTTTTGCAGTTGGCACAGCACCAGAAAAACGAAATCACGAAATAGTGGTGCGAATATTGGAAAATATTGTTCTACATAATATTTGTAACTCTTCGACCAAAAACGTTACATAATGTACCCTTAAGAGCATTATAACCTGTTGTTCTTCTCTGGTGCAGTGGGCTTTGCTAGGGAATAGTTGTATGTTTTTGTGTGTGAGTCGTGTTATATATTTCATATGCTAAAATCTGCATGGAAGATATCCAAGGGCACGTATCACAATAATGGAATAATGGATCGCAGACGGGTTGTAAATTTAGTAAAATACATAAAGAAATCAATTGTTCTTACAGGCACCAATAAGGAGATGTAAATTATTGTTTTGTCAGTTGTTTGATATTTGAATTAAAAGCTAGTGTGCATCGGTCTAGTTTTATGAAGTGTATCTTACTATTATAAAACTATTATGAATGCTTGTATGTGAACGAGGAGGTCTAAAATGATGTGAATTAATAAGCCGTCGCTCTGAGTTAGAATATCCTATTCTTACTACTCTACTGTCCCGTCGACAGTAATGACGTAAGTGTTGTGTTGTGACTCCGTCAATACTGTAGTCATAATTCCACTTTGAAGTGCAGACCTTGTCTTTTATGTTGGTTCCAATTGCAAGTTACCAACAGTTATGAATTAAAGGTTTGTTACTAAGATGTTTACGTGTTACCGTTTGTCATGATCTTCTAATATTTGTTTCTTTACTATTATAGAGAAGCACTCTATGTTGCAAGTATTCAATAGTATGGACTATTAAGGTCTTATCTATCCTGCCTTTCTCGCTGACCCCCTGGCTAATGACGTGATCAGATCATTATCCGTCAGTGACTTGTCTGACCTAGTGATTAAAATCGTCGCCTGGCCTGGAGGAACAATTATGTCTTCTTCTTCTTCCCTTCAACGCCCACAATTATGTGTCCATTACTGCAATTAACTGAATGAAATACAGCCTTGAAAAAAAAAGGTCGGTGGAGCTCGAGTTTGGCTCTACAATGCATTTCAACACGGTAGGAAAACAGAAGTATCCTGTAACTCAATACTCTGGAAAGGTCAGATATCGATATTCATGAAAACTATGTTCTCGACTGGCAGCACAGTTTCTGCACTTAGTAGAACCCGTCTCTGGCCACCCTCCTGTTCAATAGACCCTTCCAAGAAAGCGAGGCCACCTCCTAAACAATATTGGGCTATATGCAGGAGTTGCCACAATGCAGCTTTTGTACAACACTACTATTGTAGTACTAACGCTCATACTACATGGTCTGAAATCAATGTTTTTTGTGTGTGTGATAATATATTGAAGTAGTTAACCACCACTGACAAACTCCATAAAGTTCCAAAGAAGTAAATCTTGAGTGGTGCAAGGACGGTAGCCACGCCCCCCGAGGACAGGTGTAACCAGTTGTTTATGGTGATGACGTCACCAGTGAACTTTCTGCCAGCGTGTACAACCAACATGGCGGCCAGTATAGCAGTCGGAGAATCAGCGCCTTCTCCCACCAAGAAATCAGCCGCAGAAAAACCACCGTCCAGTCTAGAGGAGGGCTTTCACAAGGTAAGAACGACTGGACGTAAGGGTATCTCTCTGGACGCATGTTTACTTTCGCTAGAGATGATAGGGTAATTATTGTTGACGTTGTCTGAAGCCGGTGAACGCCCCCCTCCCCTCATAGAACGTTCTTTTCCTTTGGCTTTTGGATATAATTTTGCACCTTATCGCGGAAGACATGCTCTAAATGTGGGATATACACGTCACTGATGGTACTGGAATCGTATATGAGGGTAGAAATTCAATTTCAGGGGATTCTCATCGAAAGACTGACTTGTAGGCAAAAATATATCCAAAATTTATATTCGTTTCATATCCATCTCTCCTGTTGATCTGGTATGTAATGATTTGGTTCCTCGAGTTGATCTATTGGTTTCGTCACCAATATGGGAGCCTTGTGTGAAAAATCACTTCGTTGGCATTATCTGGTCACATGAATATTATTGATTATTTGAAAGACCAAACATCAAATCTGCACCATGTTCGATCTGGATGTTGACAAGGTTGTTGACATAATTTGTCTGAAATTGAAAATTGGCAAAGAGACTCAGTGACTCATGACCAGTTGCGTCCCTGACATTGAGTTCAGACTTGCTTGATTTCTGAGAGAGATGACCTCATACTTTGGCATGTTTCTGAGCAAGCACTGATTTCCAAGCACTGATAGCTGTATATGTGTTGATGGAGAGTGACTGGAGGTTTGGCTTGTATAGGAGCCTGGGTAGACAACTACTTTCCTCGTTGTTAGTAGGACTTCTACATTCAAAAGGAATTGGGGGGGGGGGGATTAGATAAGGGTATGTTTAAAAAAAATAATCAAATGTCACAGGTAACCGTTAGGTGGTAAGCTAAAGGACATGTAGTGTAATGTAAAGTACAGTCAGTGACAAATAGTGAAACCTCAGATCGGTTGTTGGAAAGGCATTGATTGTAGGAGGAACTTGCAGTGATATGGGACAATGTCACACATGTCCATCTCACAACCTTGCATGGATGTTTTCAGATGATTGTTGACCCGGCGCTGAACGAGGTGAGCCAGCAGCTGGACAGTGCCATGAAGATACTGGATGACTATAATGAGTGAGTAACTGAATACACATCAATGGACAATCTACTCTATGATTTATCATAGCATAATGGTCCTAGCTAAAGAGACCTCATATTTCACATTTTAATTTGAGGTGATACATGTACACTATCAGTATCTATGTACGGTTGGTTGGAAATTTCAACCATAGAATTGGTCTGTGATATAGTGCATTTCACAATTGCCTTTCATTATTTTAGTACATTAAAGAAAGAGAGGGAAGAACGACTAGCTACAAGAAGAGACATCCCTGGCCCTCTGCAGGGAAGGTAGGAAATTACTGGACTGTGCGTCCAAGTTAACGTCCACAGTCTTTCAATTGATTTTACCATTAGCAAGCTATATGTGACCTCACATCCGTATTTGTGCCTTAGTTGTTCAGCATGCAAACTCTAAAGTGTTTACATGCACACATTAATGTCCTGCTTTGTACGTCAAGTTCCTGCCCAGCATTATTGATTTTTTTTAGTGTGAGGGAATGGTGTGTGGCATGTATCTCTTCCTTTCATTTTATGGATGTCAGTTGTCATCATCGATGATGCTGATGATGAGTTGTCATTGGGAGTACCTGTACCATTACAAGTATTTCTCAGGAAATCTTACTCATCAGCCATACGCTAAGGACTTTGTTAAACTGAACAATAATCATTGTTTTGCAGTGGACAGGACATGTCTGTTATTCTGCAACACATGCAGGATGTCATACATGGAACAGAGGACGAGATTCAGCAGAGGTAGGTTGGAAATCACACTGCTCAAGAGGCCAATTATAAAGATTGGTTTCATTCATGTAAAGCAGAGATTTCTCCATTTTTGGTTAGAAATCATCTAGTTTGAACGTATCAGTTAGAAGAGAGATCTTGCACTCTAACACAGACAAGATTACTCCTTTCGTCTGGGCCACATCCTGATGCCATAGGCCCATTTTACATTCCCCTTTCTCTTATTTAACATTTGATTAGGATTCAAACCAGGCAAAGTCCCAAATGGACATTACAACTTATAAAAAAAAAGGGAAGGCCAATTTTCCCCTAAGGGGGTTAATTAGAACTCTAATTACCATTTAACTGTGATGATGATTGCTCTCCCCCCAGCCCAGTGTTTACCCCCAGTATTGACAGTACCGCTAAGCTGGCGCTCCTGGGCCACAGTCTGGCTGCCTACGCCACCCTGCTGCCGCCTGACCGGCTCAGGCGCTTCACCACCAGGATCATCTCTGACACCACCCTGTGGCTGTCCAGGCTCTTCAGGTCAGACACAGTGATATATAGAAGAGTATGTAGTATAGAATAAAACAGCTCTAAAAGGACTCAAAGGTCCAATCAATGTAAAATGACATGTACTACTGGTATATAGAAGCTAAATTAACAAGATGTAACAAAAATTTGAAGACTGAATTTCTTCCATCAATGATAATGTTTTAGTGTTCTAGCACTTGCCCACATTTGAGATACCAGTCAAACATTATTCTAGGTTTGCCTGCTTATTCTAGTTTTAGTGTTCATATCATTATATCATGGTCACCATCATTATGCCTGGGGTCAACTAGCTTGTTCTGTGATCTTTTTCTGTCTTGTCTGGTGACTTCTGCCATCAATCTTATCTTTGCAGAAATCCTGGCGGGTTGGAACATTTCTGTTTTTCTGTCCCTTGCTTATCCACCTTTGCTCAGTTTTGTATAGAGATGTTTTCATCCTACAACTGTGTTCCTGCTGTCTTTGTATTGTTGTCAAAACAAATTTGGTGCATGAGTGAGTACAACAAGAGAATTGAGGCATGTAGATGTATAATGTAGTAGATTATTTTATGCACCATTCCAAAACATTTAATTTTGCAGTTGTAATTTTATCTCTAGCATGTCCATGTCTTATTTTATTCCCATTCCATGCATCCCAAATTTATTTCCCCTTATTTGACACAGATTTGAGAACGGGTCTGCGTACTACAATGAGGACGACAGGGAAGGGTTGATAAAAGTGTGCCGGCTTGTTCTACATTCCAAGTATCCCAAGTTTGCAGCAGAAGGCTTTAATGCACTGTACCCCAAACCTCCTGTAGTGTACATCAGTGCTGCCTCCAGGCCTGGCCTGGGACAGTACATCTGCAGTCAGGTAAGGGGAGCTATTTCATCAGATATTTGCTCTAGAAATCTTTCACAGGCATGGAGTACCGGTAGAACCATTCTGAATATAAAGTAGGCATGAGAACAAGTTTAAAGAGAATTACAATATCTTTAGAGATTAACGGACAAGAATTTGTACATTTGGAACTGTATTTCTTCCTCTTCTCACTGGTGTCAAGATTTTCATATTATTACTCGTATACATAAGTGTCATGATACCTTGATGTGTATTTGATGATATAGAATCAATAGAATTAACTTTTCCTTGTTTGTTTCCAGTTGGGCCTGCCCATGTCCAGCTTGTGTACTGTTCCCTGCAATACTGTCTTTGGATCTGTCCATACAATGGTGAGTTGTACAGGAGTGATTTTGTTATAAGTTTTACAAACATAATGAAGTTGCCTAGCTGCAGTCTTTGCAGAGTCTCTCCTTAAATCTTACAGGTGGAAAATGTTTGTTCCATTTTAATTCCAGGATGTGGCATCCTTTGAGAGGCTTGTGAAGGATGACATCAACTCTTCCAAACTTCCAGTCTTACTTGTTGCCAACGCAGGTACCTTAAGAACTATCACATACATGTATATGCATAGTTGACATAGTTGATTGCACATGCCTGATGACTTCCTCTCTATGAAATGTCCTGCCTGTGTGTAGGTGCCTTGAAGTCCTTTCCTTCCCCTATTGATTTCTATCCGTTGGGATATCAATGCATTCCTTTCTGTTATTGTTATTAAAGCTTTGTTCTTTAATTTTTTTATATACTAGTAGTTTGACATAATGTTATGTGTGTGTATCAGGTACCCCTGTAGCTGGTCACACAGACAACCTGACCAGACTACTGGAGATCTGCAAGGCCAATGCCATCTGGCTACACGTGGAGGGGTAGGTTATCTTCTTGACTTTAGGTCTTAGCAATAGTCTTTTAATTAGGCAAGTAAATGGGGCTACTTTATACAGTATATCTATAGCATCATGGATGACCCATGTAGAGTCAATAACAATAATCTCCGTCCATTCTTACCTTTGTTTCTAGGGTAAACTTGGCCACCTTGTCACTAACTGTTGTTCCAGATTCTGTGCTGGTAAGTGTTCTTATTGTCTCGTTTCATGTTGAATTGCTCTCTTTCAATAGTACTGGTAATATTGATATTACTGTACTTTGTGGAAACCCAGTACTAAGAAGAGTTGTAGGTAAAAAGAGTGATAAGGTACAAACTTTACCTTCCCAACCACTATGGTGAAGGGATTGCACTTGCCATATGATATATGTGTGCTCCCTGACATTATGAGTTTAACATAATGTGTTTTTGTTCATATAGCCTGCTGTGAAGTGTGACAGCATGACAGTGACACCAGGAGTGTGGCTAGGTCTGCCGTGCACCCCTGCTGTGGTATCCTTTACAACCACACTCACCATGCAAAACTGACCTGCTATTGTAGCATGTGTAATAGCAACAATTTGATTACAGATCTTAGTATTGCTTTAGGTTGAAGTTTGAGTTTGTTGCCCTAAAATTCAGTAGCATTCTTAGACTAATGTTTGTAATGTTTGTAATGTTTATAGATACATGGCCAAATACCAACATGCCTTCAAAATCACATTAGTTTATACCTTGACACATTTGTACCAGACATTGTACAGGACTGCAGATCCAGCCATGGTAAGTGTCATATGCTTGTAAAGATCCTGGAAGTTAGATGTTCTAAAAAGCTTTTAAGTTGATTTTTGGGGAAATTATACACTGGTAATGTCATCCAACCTTGTAAATTAAGGTTTAGCTTAGGTTTTAGAGTGTCATATGTGTAAAAACACCTTTGTTTCCCACCAAGGCTTTGGCTGCTGGTCTGAGTAACTCCCAGTCCCTGGAGCGAGTGCGCGCCCTTCCCCTCTGGCTCTGTCTGCAGAGTGTTGGACACCAGGGCATTGTCAAGAAGATCAAACATGCTGCAGATTTGGTAATTATATCAACTCTTCTTGCTGCTTTCTTAAATAGTTTGTAATGGACACTCTGTACACATATTGTCACTTCAGCCTAAATACTAGTATATCAAGCAAGATGTATCACAGAAATATGTTTTCAACATGTTGTCCACACTTGTAAATGACTATGTCATTATGAAATCAAAGCTTAAACTGTTCACTGTCTCTCCCTTTAGAGTTTACAACTGTCAGAAAAGCTGGACACAATTGCCACACTGAAGAAGTCGGTAAGTATCTGTAATCATTTGTAAGTTGTAACCCCAGACTGTCTAATTTCTGTTGCGTATTTGTGGGTGTGACTGGTGATTTTGGATGTCTCCACATGCCATGGGATGACCCTTGAGCCATAATATGTCCTACTTCTAGGAAAAGAAGAAAACGCAGCAGTCCAATACATTTGAGGTTAAAGGGTCGGTGAAGGAACTCCTAGTCAAGACCTTACTTTACCTTGTAAGTGTGTGGAGTGTGGACCTTAACTAAAGTCTTAACTGTGTTTTTCCCTAACCACCTGTGTAGACCAGCAGAACCAACACCAGTACTAGTACTAGTTGTAGGGAGACAGAGTAGTGGATCCATGTTTTCCTCACTTCTCTTCAGTAACTTCACACACATTCACATTCACATGTTTTGCACACCCCATCCTATTCCAGCCTTATCCCACCATGTAGATGCTAGTACTTGTACTAGTAGTACTACTGTAGGGAAACTCTTCCCACTCCTTTAGATTGAATTTTCAGCACAGTCTTGCCTCATGTAGATGTCTCTTACCTTTCATACCATTGTAGATAAGTAATCTTTCCTTGAACCCCTCTATGATCAGTGTATTGTTCTTGTAGTATTTTGCTTCTGATTAATTTTCAGCCTGTTTGTTTCTCCTCAGACCCAGTTTGATATTCCATCACCTGTAGTCATATTCAGATATGCAGAGAGCAGAGAAAAACCAGGTTAGTGTCTCATGTTCCTCTTCTTTGGTCAAAGTAGTCCAAGATTATCATTACCAGCAGATCATGCGGGACATATTGACATTGTAGTTTTCAACATCATCATTCTGTATCTTGAATGGGCACTAGACTACATGTTGTTGTGTACCAAACTGTGCATTTATATATACAGTTACTGTACAACAGTTACAAATGTTATTCTAAAAGAATATCACAGAAGACCAGAAAGAAACCTATAGCATTGTTATGTGTTACAACTGTTGAAACGATTTGTTCGTAAAAGTTTGATGGCATATTTTTGTCCAGGGGAAGAGGTGGCACCATATGCCGTTGCCAAACTGGATGATGACTCTAAGGAGTTGGATAAAGAGAAACACAGGCTGCTGTATAACACACTTAACAGATGGGTGAGTTGTTAATGGGATGTCTTTGTCTGTTCACTTTCATTTTGTCGGGACATATTGTTGTCCTTTTATAGACTTTCTTCAATTTGAATGCCTATAAGAGAGAATGACTGTAAAAGACAACCAAACAATCAGCTGATCTCAGGCAGAATGACATGTATACTAAGAAGACTGCTGTCTCCTGTTGACAAAGCTACTAGTACTTGCTCCTACATTGCTTTTACTTTCTGTGTACTTCCTACACTACAAATATTTGTTGACTTACTGGATGTATGTTCTTCCATCCGTCCAGCTGGGAGAGCGGTTGTCCAAGGATGTTCCCCAGCTCCAGCTGGACATAGTCGAGGTTGAACCTGAGGGTGTGTGTCTGAGGTTCAACCCTCTGCTCACAGCTGCCACCAGGGGAACACAGAGGGAACATGTGGACAGGCTGGTGGAATGTCTGGAGGAGCACACTGTACGTGGCACCATTGCATTTTTTTTACACAAGCAAGAATTTCAACAAGTAAAACTCATCCACTACCTTTGAAAAAAAAAGTGTTTTCTTTTATACATTTATCATGATGTCCTGACTGTTGCTCCCATGAACTTTGTGGTTGCAGGCTGTTCTGGACTGCACAGTTGACCAAAGAGAAGTATTCCAAGCTGCTGTAGAGGACCACCCCAACCTTTTGTCCATTGACGATGCCACCTGGCCAGGAGTTGGGGTACTGCAGTAAGTAAAAAAGACTGTCCAGGAAGCTATGTATTGGGAGAAACTGGGGGCTCATTGAAGCAGTGATATGGTAAACAAAACTGCACAGTGAAACTTGACAATGCAGATCGATTACATATGTACATGTGTATTGAGTTTACAAAAATTGTTTTACATGTAAGTTGAAGGCATCAAGATTCTTTTCTATACACAATTTTTTACTTCACAATCACAGATACATTCCTGAGTACTGGGGTCATCATTCACTGGAGAACCTGACAGAGGAAACCAAAACTGAAATGGACAAACTCAATGCTGACATAGTCCACAAGCTTTCAGACAAAGAGGACATCAGGTTCCAGAAGAGCACTGCTCCTAACGGGAGGACGTGTGTGTGCGTGGGACTTGTGTCGGATGATGTGAGTGTGGAGGAACTGGTGCAGGAGGTGTACGCCACAGGAAAGGAGCTAGAGGACTCCTCCAGGGTAAGATAGAGATCATCAATTTTTAGCTGTGAGCAATAGAAAAACTGACTGTGATAATCTTTATAAACCTTAATAAATCTCCTAGTGCCATATTGTCCAAAGTTGTATTGTATTTTTTATTTAGAAAGTTAGGATTGTAAAGGATAAGCGTCTTGCTTTAAATCAGCAAAAGCCTAGAATGGAATACTTAGCATTCACATAGTTGAAAGAAAGAAATTTTTTACAGCCACTGTCATCTTACAGTACCTGGGATATGCCACAGTTTGCTTGAATACAAAAGAGGATTTGTCTGGTATCACACAGCAGGACAGGATTATGTATGTACTAAAGTAAGCTGTATGTCTGTTGTCAGTTCCTGGAGAGAATGGCAGACATGGTGAGGAAGGGCATCGAGCAGGCAGAACAGGAACTGCAGAAGGCTAACGAGGAGAAAATCATGGAAGAGGTAGGATGAACTCCATGTGTGAAGTCAACAAGATCTGCTCTTATCTTAATTGCAGGTTCATGAAATCAAGGCATCTCATACATATCAGAGCTGCCAATCAGAGACAAAATTTGTTGAAGTCTGCATGTGTTGGGAAGACTTGGGCTTGTCACAAGATGACTACCGTGTATTAACTTCTTAAATTTGTTGATCTTCATAGAGGTTATCTTTGCTATGTACAAGTGTTAAAAATCAGTATCTTTCTCTATTAAACTTCTTGAGTTTTGATAACAGCCTGTCCATTCCTGTCTTTTACCAGGGTGTGATCAGACAGATCCCCATTGTTGGGTCTGTGTGGAACTGGCTGTCTCCTATCCAGGCCAAGACTCCTGGAGGCAACGTTAAGGGCACCACCTTTAACCTCTCTTCAGGTCAGTATAGAACAGGAAAACTCTTATATGGGTGACCTGGTTTGAACTACATGTATTCATACTCTGCAAGTCTGTGCTCTTTAAAATTTTTACACCAATCTTTGATAAACAGGTATTTCTACATTTACAGAAGTGTAAATTAGTACTAGTATACCATTTGCTTGTTCAGTGATATGACCATGAGTGACGAAAAGAACAATAAGAAAGTGTTAATCCTTGTGCAGGTTCTGTGGAAAGCACTGAGACCACTTACAAGTACAAGATGCAGATTCAGGGAGGAAGTCCCAACAGTTCTCCACTGAGCACTCCAGTATCCACTCCAACCAAAACATCTCCTAGTATGAAACTGGTGCTGCCTTCACCAACCAAACCTGAGGGGTCCCCCGGGAACAAGACAGATGACCAGATGGAAGATGAGGCTGCTGAGGAAGAGGAGGAGGAAGAAGAGGAAACTAAGGAGGGAGAAGATGAGAAGGAATTGGATGAGGAAGAAGGAGATGAGGAGGAAGGAACAGAAAATGGAGATACACAAGCCCAGGAGGATGATGGGTAGGAAATTCCTCAAGCACACAAAGGAGGAAATGATACTACAGTTGTGTGTGACTTACAAAGTTCATAATATTGCACTTACGATGAGACTTACATATCTTCTATGTGCCTTCCCTTCATTCATTTGAATCTCCTCTCCCACTTGAATCTCCTATCTTTGTGGACCATTTATATTCTTTGCTGTCCTCTGTCCTACATTTTTGTTCTATTGCAGGTCTGGTTTGATAACAGCAGGGCTTGGGCATCTCTGGCACATACTGTATGCTTTGTCTTCTCATTAATTTTGTACCAGTTCTATGTGTATCTTTTCTCCTTTCAAGCTCATTATCTTTTATCCAAGCTGGAGGATGATTTTAAGTTTGATATTTTTTTGTTTCATTTTGGTTGGTTGATTGTTTTTAAGAGCAGGTGCAGGGACTGTTCTTGTCTTAAGTCTCAACTTCGACATTGAAAAGCATTGTCTTTTTCCTACTAGGTCATCCTAGGGGCTGGTAGAGGACCTGTTCAGGTACAGGCATTTGGTGACTTGATGCCTTGCCCTGCTAACACTACAGCCGCTTATGATAAAATAACCATCTGCCACTTGCTTTTCTTTCTGTTCTTAAGTTTAAGAGAGAAAACACATGTACTAAAGGCCAAACTAAAAGCACACAAGAATGTAAAAATTGCCCACACTGCATGCATGGATCAGAGAAGCTATGTGTAGCAGTTGTTTGTTTCTGTGTACACAACTACTTGTGCTAACTTCTTAATGTATGGATATACTTCTTGTATACATTACATATGCTTTTAATACTAAATGACAGATCTGGCCTTCTTGTACATTTTGAGCACATAACAGCCACCACCTGCTTTGGTTTTTTTGTGAATTTGACACAATTGTACCAGCTTGCTTGCTTGTTGAAGAGCTGCTCCAACAATTTGGTTTGTCCATGATTTTACAAAGTATTTGATAGCAACCAATTGGTATTGCAAGTTTTACTAAGCAGTTAATTGTTGTCAAATATTAATCCTTATGCAGGAGATCCAACAAGTATGGATCTTGAAAGACAACATACACACATACATTTTTTATTGGTGAACCTAATAGATTTACTTAATTTTTCTAGGAATGACCAGACTCGTGCCTCAGAAGATTCTATACAGCAAACTGAGGGGGAAGTTGGTGACTCTGTCCCAGAGGAGACACCCAGTAGTGAGGAAAAGGACTCAAACACAGAAGCTGAGACTCAGGATCCTGTAGACACTTCAAACACTGATGGAAATGTAGTGGAAACTGAGGAGAGTAATAGTTAGGGGAAGACAGTAAGGTGGAGGTAGTCAAGAGGACAGGCAGTTTGACAGCAAAGTTGTATATTTTTTATGCATAATGACATTATGGTATAATTCTACTTATATGCATAAGTATACATTCAATTTGAATTGTAAGAGATTGGGCTAGCTGTATGCATGCTTGCCTTTCTATCATTAAGTCTGACTTTATGATATTTATTATTATTGGTATTTAATTTGTCATCCTCCCACCATTATTAATTGAAAAGGTGTACGTAAAATCATAGCCTTAAGAGTATTAAAGTCTATTATTTGTTGCTTAGCTGCTACTGAGGGAACTTGCCATTTTG
>NW_017802491.1:3391219-3393090 GCF_001625305.1 Branchiostoma belcheri
GATGATGTGAACACCTGAGGAGGGAGAAGGCTTGATGTAACCATACTGTTGGACGTATGTTTTATACCAATATGGAAGTGAGCAACTTGCATCTCCCCATATCATTAGTTACTTATCACAAGATAATAATCCGAAGATGACCTTATTCCCTTTGTCTTTCTCTATGAGGTGAATGCACTTTCATGTTGTGGTGGTCTCAGTAGATCTAATATCATCCAAGAGCTTTGCTCTATGAGGATTGGCTCTAATCTTGGAACTCATCAATGACCAAACAACGCTGTATTTGTACTGGACACTTGTTTCTTAAGAAAACTGCTAAGAGATGTTGAGACGTACCATCAGCCTTGCGCTTGAAGACGTACTGCTCCATCTGGAAGTCCACATTGCTGGCCCCCAGGTGGGTGGCACAGGCCAGGAACTTCGTCACATCCTCCTCCTTCAGGGCGAGAGCATCCAAACCTCCGGACATGGTGAGCTGTCACAAGTCAAGGGTTGACAACCTGGAGAGACACGACAGGTTTCATAGTTAATCCTTTCTAATTCTCTTTGAGGTATAGAACTTTTGATGTTGTATTGGTCTCAGGAGATAAAATATCATCCAAGAGCTTTGCTCTATGAGGATTGGCTCTAATCTTGGAACTCATCACCGACCAAGTACACCATAATTTGTAAATTCTATATGGGACATATTTTATTACAGACGTCTGACGATGCCTTTTTCTTTTCACACAGATAGCACTGAAGAACACACTTTAAGTTTTACTATGATCAAATATTACTTATACATTTTGACACAGTACATTTTGACAAAGGGAACCCTTCAAGATATATTCGTTTGATACCCAAGGTATTGATTTGTGTACTGAGCTAAAACTTGTTACACGTGTCGAAAAAAAATTGCCCCCCTCCCCACCCATGGCATGGCGCGCGCTGGCCACATGGCAGAGTAGAATTTTTGGCCGTACAATTGGGCTGTTCCAAAAAATAAATGTGGAGGGGGGGTGGAAGAGCTTGGATTTTCTATTTTCTGACCCCCCTTTCATTACTATCCGAGTACCTTGACCCCCTTTCATTTCATCCATATCCAGGTGTCTTGACCCCTTAAAAATGTTATCCAAACGACTTGACCCCCTATAATTTCATCCAAATCCAGGGTGAACCCCTCTCAATCCAAAATCCACACCCACTAACCCCCTTAGGTAAAATCCGACCTCTTCCACCCCCCCTCCTCAGTTATTTTTTTGAACGGCCCATTTTGTGATTTTATAACAAGCTAACGGTTCACATTGGCACGGAAGTACGTCTACGTATTCCAACATATATTATGCGCACACTGGCATACTAAAAACGCAAATAAATGGCGTAAAATGTGCGGAATTTTGTTTGATTTTGAGAGAGACTCACTTCTACAACGCCAATGGAGATTTGTCCCAGGGAAAAAGGAAGAGCCTGGGTCACGTGGTTCTAACTACAACTTTCCCGGATGTTCACCTCTGACCTACAGGATGTTGACTTTTCACCTCTGACCTCCATGACCGGAGTACTGAAGAAAGTGGTTAGTGGATGTGTGTTTGAAGTGTTTTCTCCGTTATATCTGCAGAAAATGCCGCTTGTTGTGGATGACACCCAAGTAGGAAATGTGGACAGTGTGAAGAGCTTGCTGGCCAGGTTTCCACACTTCAAGGTACGCGAATAGTAACTTACAATGTCCCTCTAAAATTAGCCGTGGCGACTCTTGATTCGGGCTTACATTGCATTACCCTGAGGGTAATGCAATGTAAGCCCGAATCAAGAGTCGCCACGGCTACTCTAAAATGTGCGTAAAGCTAGACAGAAAGTTCATAACGTTATAATTATTAATTTTTTTGTTC
>NW_017802491.1:3393110-3447451 GCF_001625305.1 Branchiostoma belcheri
CTCCTACATGTATATATCTTGACTTAACAATCCTGCAGGATTATTCAACTGAGAAGTCACTACTCACTTGCCTGTACCATAGTACTTGAGAAAAATGAAGTCACACACACAGTAGTTTCTTCTTGACAGGCTCTTTTATTTTCGTGTATTTTTGCCTGGGTGGCAATGTTACAGCTTAGCCCTTAGCGAGGGCGAGTTGGATGGGGTCTAGCTCCAGTCCTGTGTGGTGGGAGCGCCGCCCCAGTCCCCAGGTGTCGCAGCAGGTGCAGTCTGGGGTGGTGCGGGTGTGGCTCCCCAGTCCTCGGTAGGTGCAGCCCAGTCAGTTGGCGCAGGTGGCATGAAGTCTCCAGTCTGTACAGCAGCCCCAGGTGCTGGCCCTGCTGCCATCTCGGCACTCCACTGTGGGGAAGTACAGGACGTTCATTTAGCAGGGGGAAAAGGAGGGTGTGTGTGTTAAAATCTGTCAACATGATTCATGAAAAATTCTTTCAAATAGAGTTCTTGTTCTCCATTCCTTTCTATCATTACAATTTGTACAAACTAATTTGTCAGAATCTGACCAGTATTTTTCTATGCACAATGCTTTCCCATTCCATATTGGAATGGAACCAATGGCAAAGTTTGCTTTATGTGCTCAACAACAGATTGTTCTTAAATTGCTTGATGACAAGAAGCTGCACACTTACGTCAGTGATTTCTGGCTGGACCTGGTCAGCCTGCTGGGTCCAGTCAGGCTGGTAGGGTGCCTGGGCCTCAGCAGCAGCCTTCTCTGCAGCGGCCTGCTCCTCCTTCTCCAGCTCCTCAGGATCACGGTAGAAGTACAGATCCACCATGGTGTCCCAGGGCACCTCACGAGAGATGGTCCCACGCAGGCGCAGGATCTCACGGGCCAACATCCACACCATCAGACCCACCGAGTGAACACCCTGCAGGGAGGGAACAACAATAAGCTTATACGGCCTTTTCTTACTTAATTCATCAAGACTGGGTGGGCCCCTTAAAAAAAAAAAAAAATTTTCCAAGGGGGCCCAGTCTTCAATTTTGAATCATTCTAGCAGAAGAGATTTGAAAAGAATTGCCAAAAAGATTTGCAACATAACTTGATGCAATGAATGATCCAAACAAAAATTTTGATATACAATTTCATATATCTTGCCCATCCATACCTTGTTGTTGCAGGGGATTGCGATGTCCACGTAGCGCAGGGGGGAGTCAGTGTTACAGAAGGCAATGACGGGGATGTTGACGTACGACGCCTCAGTAACGGGCTGGTGGTCCATACGCGGGTCCAGCACGATGAGAAGACGAGGCTCGCGGAAAGCAGCCTGGATCTGATTGGTGAAGGTACCCGGGGTGAAGCGGCCAGCGATGGGCGTGGCACCGGTGTGGGCAGCGAACTTCAGAATAGCTCGCTGGAACAGAAGATCACAAAACCATGCTTCAGTTTTGCTTTATATATCAGTTAAAAAGAACCCATCCTAACATAAAGAGTCAAAACAAAATTTGGGTCAGACAGTACGAATACCACGTGACTCTCACACTTTATGTCAAGATACTGGGATGTAGCATCATTCCCATCAGTCAACACAAAGGCATGCTGAACTGAGGAAACGATCAGGTTCAGATCTGCGTCTGCTTGGATCTCACCTGTCCGTAAGGCTTGCAGGAGATGATGGCGACATCTGCAGGGTTCTCAATGGCAGCCACGGCCCGGGCAGCCAGCAGCAGCTTCTCCCAGGTCTTCTTCAGGTTGATGATGTGAACACCTTAGGAGGGAGAAGGCTTGATGTAACCATACTGTTGGACGTATGTTTTATACCAATATGGAAGTGAGCAACTTGCATCTCCCCATATCATTAGTTACTTATTACAAGATAATAATCCGAAGATGACCTTATTCCCTTTGTCTTTCTCTATGAGGTGAATGCACTTTCATGTTGTGGTGGTCTCAGTAGATCTAATATCATCCAAGAGCTTTGCTCTATGAGGATTGGCTCTAATCTTGGAACTCATCAATGACCAAACAACAATGTATCTGTACTGGAGACTTGTTTCTTAAGAAAACTGGTAAGGGATGTACCATCAGCCTTGCGCTTGAAGACGTACTGCTCCATCTGGAAGTCCACATTGCTGGCCCCCAGGTGGGTGGCACAGGCCAGGAACTTCGTCACATCCTCCTCCTTCAGGGCGAGAGCGTCCAAACCTCCGGACATGGTGAGCTGTCACAAGTCAAGGGTTGACAACCTGAAGAGACACGACAGGTTTCATATTTAATCCTTTCTAACTATCTATGAAGTATAGAACTTTTGATGTTGTAGAGGTCTCAGGAGATAAAATATCATCCAAGAGCTTTGCTCTATGAGGATTGGCTCTAATCTTGGAACTCATCACCGACCAAGTACACCATAATTTGTAAATTCTATATGGGACATATTTTATTACAGACGTCTGACGATGCCTTTTTCTTTTCACACAGATAGCACTGAAGAACACACTTTAAGTTTTACTATGATCAAATATTACTTATACATTTTGACACAGTACATTTTGACAAAGGGAACCCTTCAAGATATATTCGTTTGATACCCAAGGTATTGACTTGTGTACTGAGCTAAAACTTGTTACACGTGTCGAAAAAAATTGCCCCCCCCTCCCCACCCATGGCATGGCGCGCGCTGGCCACATGGCAGAGTAGAATTTTTGGCCGTACAATTTTGTGATTTTATAACAAGCTAACGGTTCACATTGGCACGGAAGTACGTCTACGTATTCCAACATATATTATGCGCACACTGGCATACTAAAAACGCAAATAAATGGCGTAAAATGTGCGGAATTTTGTTTGATTTTGAGAGAGACTCACTTCTACAACGCCAATGGAGATTTGTCCCAGGGAAAAAGGAAGAACCTGGGTCACGTGGTTCTAACTACAACTTTCCCGGATGTTTACCTCTGACCTACAGGATGTTAACTTTTCACCTCTGACCTCCATGACCAGAGTACTGAAGAAAGTGGTCAGTGGATGTGTGTTTGAAGTGTTTTCTCCGTTATATCTACAGAAAATGCCGCTTGTTGTGGATGACACCCAAGTAGGAAACGTCGACAGTGTGAAGAGCTTGCTTGTCAAGTTTCCACACTTAAAGGTACGCGAATAGTAACTTACAATGTCCCTCTAAAATGTGCGTAAAGCTAGACAGAAAGTTCATAACGTTATAATTTTTTGTTCACTTCCTCATCCTGATGAGTGTTAGAATAATGTGACAATGTCTGTTTCAGGAGTCTGCAGCAGACCTGTGCAGCCAGCCTGTGAGAACGCTCGGTACAGACCGAGTCCTGTATGTCAACCAGAGAGAGTATGCAGCTACAGGGCCATCTGATGGTGACTAAAGTTATTACCTGTACACAAAAATAATTTCAAATAATATTTACTTCACTTTGCAATAACATCCCCCAAGCAGGGGATTAATTGTAGCTGTGTTTGCAATTCATTATTGCTGGGCATATATCTGTGGCATGTTGCGTCCAGGATCTTTAATAGGCTGATGTTTTTAATGTTCCAGTCATGTCCAAAAAGGATATGATGAATGATACCAAGATCATCAATTGTCTACCTCTCCTTTCAGATGTTGTACAGTTCATAGGTTCAGAAGATGCCACGACATGTCACATAGCTGTCCTCAGGCACACAGGTCAGGGTGGTTTTCATTTTGTATGTGTGATTCAGTCGTTTGTTATGGCCTCAGGAAAAACAATTGTTTCTTCTTCTTCTGTTTGATTCACAGGATCCTTATCAATAAGACTGTATGATTTTGGTGTCAAGATAGATGCCGTGATACATAATCATTTGTATCTTGTATGTAATACTAGTATGTATTTTTCCAATGTGGTATATTTCCAGTTGTGGTATGACCTGTGTGCTGTTCTGACCTCCATGTATCTCCCCATGCAGGTTGTGGTGTTTCCTGTGTGGCACACTTTGATGGAACTGGCACCAGGGAAGGGATCAGGGGCATGATGGGATATGTGGGGGAGCTCAGTCATAACTGCACAGAGGGAAGGTGGGTGTGAGATAGAGTAATGGACTGTGTATTAAACAATACTCATAACATCACTCTATTATTTTAGTCCACCTTTCAGGAGTTCATATTTGGCATTCAACCAAACTGTTTAGGAGTCTTGTCATATAATTTTACCACAATCTGATTGAACTTTATCAAAGTTCATAGTAATTTCCTTAAGTTTGTATGAGGATTAAAATTGGCTCTGCAGTTACTGTACAAGCATAATGTAATGGGCTTACATGCACACAATGTCCTGATATGGTTATAATTGATAGTAGAGTCTTTGTGATGTTTTGATGACCTCTGATGCACACGTTACAATGTTACAGGTTGGAGCTGCATCTAGTTGGAGGGTTCTGTGATGACAGATGTATGTCTGAACAGCTTACAGTGGAGCTGATAGGTAAGTACACAGCAGATATTGCATTTCTATAAAGTGGTCATAAACTTTTACATGGCTTCTTTTGAATTTACATGTACATAGCCCGTATAGTGTTAAATTTTGATTTTAATACCCTCTTTTATCCCCAGAGGAGTTTAACAGAGTAAAAGACAACATTTACCTAAAGACAGCCTGTGTCTCAGGTAGGTTTAGATTTTACACTCATGTAATGTTAGACTAATGTATATATTAGACAGATAGAAGTCTTTGTGGCAGAGATAATCATAAAACTGTGTTGGTATTGTAACAGTTATATCATACAACTGAAACAACATTTTTCTGTATTTTTATGTGTAAGTCCCAACCATGGAAATAGTGGAATGAAAATGTTCTCAACCGATAGTAATCCATATTAACTGTCCATATCACCACAAATGGTTGTGCATGCAGATGTGTAGTGATTCCTTTTTTTCTTTATTTCCAATCTAGAACTGAATAATGTGGTGAAAGGCAAAGTCCACTGGCCAATCATTTATGGTCTTGGTAAGTTCCTAAACATAACTAGATACTTGCTCTATTATAAGTTATATTAATGAATAACGTGTAAAAAATGAACAATTATTCAAATAGGGGCCCATATCTTATTTATAACAAGTGGACTTAATATTGGTCCACAACTGTTAATTACACTCTTCATAAACACTTTACCTTGGTAACTATTCCTTACTATATATAGTACATGTATAACAAACTCATATCTGCTGTATAAAAATCAGGTGTATCCAGACAGTTTGATTAGTGGATGGTACTCTTTGTCATGCAGAAAATGTGTTTGTTTTCAGCTGTGGATGTCAGAAGTGGTGAGATATTTCCAGCCAAGTTCACCGACAAAGGACCAGACCAGGCTCTGAGACATGCGAGGAGCTACACAGGCAAGCACGAGGTGATATGTCAGCTATACATACTGACTGCTGCGTTGTCCACTGTTAAAAACGGCATCTTAGTGCACTTTGAAGACGCATATCAAGTGGTGAAACATTGTTGTGTGGCTACCTGAAATTTTGTCTACAAAGGCACTTCTTACCAACAAGGAGCTTCAAATACATACAATCTGCGGGCACTAGTCATACGTCTGACAGTATGGTATCATTACAGATGCTGAACATCTATGACCCCACAAAACAAGAGTTGAACATCGGGCCGTTCCAGTACAGACAGTTCCATGATGCACACTCATGGCTGGAGCAGCCTGACCACATCATTCTCAAGGTAACATGGGGAGTCCTTCAGAAAGTTACAGGCAGGATCAAAGTAGATGCTGGTCACCAATAATGTCCTCATACCGTGTACAATGAATAATGGATTCAACTACATTTGTCATGCTGTCAGACATTTGCTAAGCCGTGTTCAATTAATGTTTTCCCTGTGTTTTCCTCCAGTACTTGTCCACATCACCACTGGTAGAACCTCCAGACTTCGTAGAGAACACTAGAGCAGCTCTGAAGTTCCTGTTGGAACATCCCCACCCAGGGGAGACTGTCTTCCCCGGGGGGAGGGGCAAGGTGTACAGGAGAAACACTGCCGGACAGTGGGAACTGGCACAGGACTCATAGGTCCTAGGATCTGTACTTGTACTACTTAGTTGAGATAAAAATGCTGGCATTTTGGGAATGAGTTCTATTATGAAGAAATAATTTCATGGTGTATGGAAAATGCCTTACCCTTGAATTTTCAAAGCAAAGGATACTCATGAACGTAGAAAATATACACAGCGTGTGTGTGTTTGTGTATAAAAGATGTCGGGTTACTGGCTAATACCAATGTGTAAAGATTTCTATTTGATTTCAAAGGTTACTACTGGTATACTCTACATATTGGGCAAAGCTCATCTATATATATATACATGGACATATACTGGAGATGAAGTGGCAGTGAAGTTAAGATTTTATTATACAACAGTACATTTCTACACATATACATGTAGATTATGTCATATTTTGCCCCACCAGTCTAGTACTTAATAAATGTTATAATATATACATGTACAAAAGCTGATGAGATTTTGGAACGCCACCATACTGAAGTTTCTATACATGTACTTTTATCCAGTATAAGTTTTATTGTAATGAGGAGTTTGCAGTATTCAAATGCATTTTCTAGTCAAGCATCAACCTTAATGAGTTAATGTCCAAAATATATACAAGTAACATTGTGCAAGTACTGAGTAATTCCTTCTGCATGCATGTTACTTTCAGACACTGCTATTATCATATTGATGTGTTGAATAGGAAAATGAAGTCATACACAAAGTACATGTAACATGAGAGATGAGGATAAATTTAATTAATTTCTTCTTCAACATACCTGCATAGGTACAGAGCTCTAAAATAAAAGTTATTTCTTTCCTAGATTCCTTTGTTTATGTACATGTATATTGAATGGCTGTGTACATATGTACTATGTACATGACAGCAGTATTGTATGATGTGATACAAATGTCCATGTTAGGAAGTGTGAGATCAGGGTGGTGACAGACAGCTGCTGTCTGTGCGTCTCCTCTTCCTGAACCCAGGGAGTTCTGGGATAGATCCAGGTGTGGTGCCCATGTGGGGGGTCCCTGGTGACATGGCACCCTGGAGGAAGTCATCCTCATCCTCCTGATGAAACACATTAGCAAATTTTCTCAAAGACCATGCTGTTTTGGTGCACAAGTCAGTTCCTTCTTCAAGCTGCTGTTCATAGTTTGTGGCCATAACATAACAACATCACCATTTCATGCATCTCATATCTAAATATAGAAAGGGAGCAAAACATTCTTTGTCTGGGAAAAGCCCTTGAACTTTTTTTTCAAAATCAAGACATTGAAGCCTCACCTCAGAATTGGCAGCCTCATCTTGATCAGGGTCATTACCCTCCCACTCCTGGTACAGGGGCTGGATGAACCTCTTGGACCTGAACAAAATAATACAGGATAAATATTGGACACCAAAGACAAACAGGAATGGCTTCATCAGTGGGAGGTTGGAAGGGTGTAAGCCTGACACTCTTGCAAGTGGACAGTAAGTTCCACCTGCAGTGAGTTTGTGGCTGATTTAGTCTCCGTGCCGTACACATAATTCTGACTGTGGGAAGGCAGTCAAGAACCAAATAAGACACGTAGGTAGCTTTTCTATACTACATGTAGTAAAATTTTCACAATACTTTATATACTTAAGTAAAAGTGATTCAGATACAGTTTGATACGGTCTTAGCAGCTAACAACTTCCAAAAATAACACACATGACCATCTGACATTTACAGAATTAAAATCAAAGTAGAAATGGTTGTGGAGGGAGGGTGGTGGTGGTTTCTGTTGTACTTACCTACTCAACATGTAGGGGTCAAAGGGGAAGAATGCGTCCAGAGGGTTGAGGTTGGTGACGTCCGTGGGTCCCCCCTGGCTGCTGGTGACCACAGGCAGGACTGACCGGTTATTCCTCTCCATGATGGTGTAACACATGACTATCTGATACATCCTGGAACACAGGACCAACTGAGATTTACTCATCGGAAATGTTGAATGCAAGTCTTGTAAAGCACATTGCAATGCTCATAATGCCACTTAAATATATTTATGTAAAAACATCAGCTATGTATAAAAATGCAGGTAGTAAACCTAGCCTAGGCTTCTGCTCAAAATGGCATAGTTACAATACATGTACCACATGTACACATTCACAAGTGGACAGTGAGCTCCACCTGCTGTGAGTTTGTGGCTGGTTTAGTCTCCGTGCCGTACACATAATTCTGACTGTGGGAAGGCAGTCAAGAACCAAATAAGACACGGCATAACTGTTGTGAGAGAACTGAGCTTCAGTGATTTGACATGTTGAATACAAGCCTTCTTTTAGATACACCTACACTGGTAAGTGCTAACAGTGCTAACAGTGCATGTCTATTATTCTGTAAAACGTGACGGCTGAAACAATGTTTCTGCACTAATTAGCATGTTGGGCTGACCTTGTAATGGAGGCAAACATGTTGACTATTGTTGGTAAACACACTTTCAGGGGGTTCAGCCTGCAGTTTATCACTCGGTCAAAGTTCAGTCCTCGGATGTAGTTCAAGCCTGGAAGAAGAAAGAGTGCACAGATCTATGTAAACTTTTCAATTACGACAATCACAATGCCTCTTACTCTCAATGATTTACAATGTATATCATAGTAACAAACAAACTCTATTCAACTACATTTTGAAAAACCTACACATTGGAGGAACTGTCTGTTAATGTTGTTCTAGGAGACATCAACATACATGTACTAGAAAGAACTGCTTTGTTTTCAAGGGAACATGTACAAAGAAGACTAGGCATGATTTGACTCACCTTTTTTAGACTCCACAAATTGCTTGTGTCTGAACACAAACATGTAGAAAACAGCCTGTAGACAAAGAACACACCACTGTTTAAACAAATCAACATTTTTGTATGCAACCATGATGTTCAGGATTGTTTAAAAATGACACGATTTGTAGGAGTGAATCTAACCTGGCACACAGAGTAGAAGGTTCCGTGTAGATTGACATCAGGGTAGGACCTGGTGCTGCCATCCTGGTCATCTATATATCTACAAACAGGCAACAAGAGAGAAGACACATGATGAATCCTTTATATTGAAATATTACTGACTTTTCTGATCTTCTCATACAGAGAGCAATATTTCACACTGAAAATACTAGTAGTTGTAGTGCACCTATAAACATTGGCCTGAAGTTAGCAAATTACATGTACAAATTATTAAAAAGTAGTTACCGGTATGCATAATGACATTTGTTGATCATCTATGTATTGTATTTTGTTCCTATGATTTTCAACTTTGAAAATTTGGCTGCCTGAATTGCTAGCATTCTTTAACAAATGAATAAAGCTAGCAAAATTCAACTCAATGTCCTATCAGATGATATGAAACGTACCTGTGTATCCAAGGTAGCAGGAGATCTAGACAAGCAATTACCGTGCTGTGGAAGGAAAACAGAGGATAGAAATGCTGGTTAAGGGAAGTACTAGTATTCTTAAGATGCTGCTCATACAGCTCATAGTTACATGTACATGTATCACACTGGCTACAAGTCAGCAATAGCCTCATCAGTTTGAGTCTGGAAGGGTGTAAGCCTTATACTCTAACAAGTGGACAGTGAGTTCCACCTGCTGTGAGTTTGTGGCTGGTTTAGTCTCCGTGCCGTACACATAATTCTGACTGTGGGAAGGCAGTCAAGAACCAAATAAGACACGATCACATGGTGGTCTAAGTTAGGGGCATGAATCATAAATGACCACTAGGGAGGGTGTGTAGGACTGTTGGGCTTTCATATCCAACTTCTGAAACACTGCACATGTCCTTTTTTTCAAGACATCCTTACATACTTTTTTGACTAACATCTTACAAGATAGACCATATGAAAGGCCAAGTCACCTGAGTGGTACAAAGTTGGCTCTAGCGAGGAAGCTGGCCATGTAAGCAGCCGCTGCCTGGCGGAGGATGACCGGTGTGTTGGGACTCTGGACCTTCCTCCAGCAGAAGTTCAGGAACGCGTCAGCCAGGTCCTGAAACAGATTCAGTATATACTCACAACAATGGTCTACATTTGTCTACAGTGTTCAAGCTGCAATTTTTACTTTGATGATATGTTGTATGTTTTGGGTTTGTGTGGCAAAATAAATGTACCAAGATGTATGTAGAAAATGATCTAACCATTTTACAGGTTTTCCACAACTTACCTGTCGTAAGGAAGTGACGTAGAAGACTAGGAACTGTACATGGCAGGAGGCATGGGTCGGCAATAATAACTTCTCAAACGCTGTAAGCAGGTGGCGGAACATCTCTATGGTAGGCTGGGCCTGCAGTTCACCTGGAATCAGATAGGGTAACATGAGTTCAAACTTTATTACATACTTAGGTGGAACTATGTTGTATGTCTCAAGTCATCAAGTTAGGATCAGTGTTACTGTGTTAAAGTCAAAGAACAAACTGGAATGATAATCAAATAACCCGGCCTACCTGTGTCCTTATTAACACATGAATCCTTCATATACTGCAGCATGACAGTCATCATCACATCCAGTCTGTCCCCCATCTCATGTGTCATATGTTTGTACTCCTCCGTTGCCATGGTAACGGCCAGCTCTGGTGCTGCTTTCTGCTGCTCCATCGTTTTACCACTGCTACACTCCATGCCGTCCTATGGGTACATGTTAGAGAGGGACGATGGATTTCATTTTGTTTTCAACTCTATTGCATTTCAAAATGTGTTTGAGTCATTAAAAAGGTAAAAAAAATAAGAACGGATGATTGCCCTAACAGGGTAAGTATGAAAATGTAGTGCCATTACACACCATTTCAAAGAGGATGCTGGTATCATCCTGATGTTCCATTGTCTCTTCTGCATCCTCCTCTTCTTCCTCCTCCTCTAGTTCATGTTTCGGAGCGTGGACCTGTCAGGACGAGGTGGATTTCCATTACTGCTCTGTTTCCATAGGCCTTTTTGTTACAGGCAAGGAAAATGACTTCTTTTGGACATGAAATGTGGAGTTATTCATGTTCTACTTACATCTATTCTGATCATTCTGTCGATAATCAGTTCCAGGATTGGTAGTCTCAGGCTGGGGACATATGATGTCATCTGTAGCAGGTTTCTCACATAACACTCCTGTAAAGGGAAAATGACAATATTTGTTCATATCCTCATTGGAAGTTATTACAATAAACTTCAGCTTTTTCAACTAACTGTTGTGATGATGTGTTTGTCCTTGAAGTAAAATAACACTTGTTGGCAAGTTCTAATGAAACAATGTGAAAAGAGCCAGTGTATCTTTGGTATCAAATATAGTAGGAGATACCTACCTGTACAAAGGCATCTTTCTTCATGTAGGGGAAACAGTCAGACAGGACTGGTGCTAAAAACTTTGGAGCTCTGCAGGTGTGAAAGATAACCTCTTAATTTGTGCTTATAATCAGACAATTTAAAACAGAATGTTAACATTCAGTACTTTTAGGAGTATTCAAGCGTAAGCTGAAGTTTTTAAGAATGTTGGTGTGTATCACATACAAGTCTGATTTTCATACTTACAGGGGAACTATGTGCAAGACTCTCTGCAATGCACTGTGTGCATTTTCAAATATTCTGTTGTACTCTGCAAAGAAAAATGCATTAAATGCAACTGGGTCAGTTCACTGTTGTTGATGTCCTTCAGCTAAAAACACTGTAATGCACATTGCTAATACATTTTGTGAAGGAAAATACAGCCACAAAATTTGATTAAAAATAATGTTTCCTCGTAATGCTTCTCACCTTCCATCTTAACTTCATCTAGTGGTACTTCAGGCGACACTCCTGAAATCACAAGTACATTGTAATATAAGACATGATCTTCACTTTGGACACAGTTATTCAACTGGTCATCTCGTCTAGAATAGTGAGATTATTTACTTTCAGTAATACATGTTATGTCCAATAGAACCAGATAAAGGTACCATCTCAGCATTTCCCTTGTTGAAATCAATCTACAGTACACTTTTCTACTTTAAAATCATACTACATCTATCACATGTTGAAGGTCTTTTTTCCATATTGATAAGAGATGAGCTACTGACTTGGCACAAGTGTCTTGACCAGCATCTTGAGACAGGCTCGTAGATAGAAGGTCTGAGCTGACACCAGGTTCCCCAGGAAGGACAGGTACTCCTTCACAACTTCATCTTCACTGTTAGCCCAGCTGATTTTCTGGGACATGGCAAATATAAATTTTTATGAACAATTGTTTTTGTCATCATATTTTCTAAAAACTAAATAGTTAAGTAGTAACAGATGAACATGTGATCATACACAGAATACTATAACTTAACATAACATTGTAAGTCAAATTAAAAGCCTCCAAGTCTATTTCAGTGGGAAATTTTTACTTGTAAGACTTTCCCAGGATATGCCAGAGTCGTCTTCAAATATCTTCAGTACAGAGTAATGAGCAAAATTCAAACAAAAGAAAATAGTCTTATTCTTACCAAAATGACTCCCACCAAAGTTTCAAACTCTTTTGTCAGGAAGGCAACACAGCCTTTCAGCTCCTTTAGCCAACATATCAGTGTCTGGGGCTGGAAGGGAAAGCCATAATATGGACATATGAATTAAGACACAAATTAAAAGCAACAGCAAAGATACATATGAAAAGTTCTACACACCAAACACATCACAAAATCCATATTGTTTACAGTACCTTAATGTCTGGATCTGACAGCTGGTGTACAAGAAGGTGATATTCTGTCTCCTGACCCTGAAAAAAAGTTAATAGTATGAAATCATTCGTAACAACCAGTAATTATGAAGTGCTGGTGCATTGTAATTTGTATCTTATAATATTATATGCTTCAAAATCATATCTACTTCTTAAGCTGTTGTTGTTTACCTGGCATGCAACCTACTGGAAAAGTTGGTCCTTATAGGACAGGACGTTTGTCTTCAGGTTAGACAGAATAGAAGTAGACATCAGACCTAGCAGTATAACTGCATTTAGCTTAAAAAAGTACTAACAAAAGTTAAATCTAGTTAACGTTACACGTGATACTTACCCTTTTATAATTCTTCAACACCTCCACAATCTCTCCTCCAAACCTGACCGACTTCACACCAAAGGCCTCCTTCCCCCTCATGATGTCACACATCTCAAGCACACTGCACAAACAGATTCATGGATAAACTTTATATCAACAGTTATTTAAAGATCTTTAAAACCTCCAAAGATACCAGGATTGCAAATTTATGAAAATCATGTACACACACAGATGGGCAGGGTGTAAAGGTGTCCAGTATCACTAAAGAATTATTCTTCATAAATATTAGGGTATAATCATATGGTTAAGTAAAACCAAAAAATCATACATGGCGTGATGCTTCCCACTGATCACATTCCTCCATTGAGTTCATGATTCCTTCATATCATTCCTTGATATGTTGATACCTTTGTTGCAAGAAAAAATGCATATCCAAACCCTTTTGGTTCAGCTTCACTAATTGCTGCTATTTTCTTATTTCATACAGCACCAGTGATGGGGAAAAGGAAACCTGGGTCTATTAAAGCTGGACCAAACTGGAGAGTGGCCTCATGATGAACGTTATGTGATGTAACGTAACTTATGTGATCGTATCCCCAAAACCAACTCAACATGTCCACACGTGCACCAGAAAGACTTCCCCATTACAAAGGGTTTCTCTTCAAAAACTGAACAAAAGTATATCTTGTTGGGGGTAATACAGCAAAATTATACAACAGATTACCATTCGGATACCAGAAACCGTCCAAGCCGGCCAAAATCCGTCCAAATCCGGCTAAAACTGTCCTGCGTCGTGTTGTGAAATCCTCCAAAATTTTACCGGTCTTTACCATTATTGAATAGGGTTCATCCAGGGTGCTAAATATCTTACCCAAAAAAAATCACAAACTATACGGTCCTGTTTTGATACATAAAAGTATTCAGTACTTAAATTTTCTTACTTCATTTACTAAATACTTGATGTGATTACGTTTCCCTCAAAACATGATATTACAAAACGTGCAATTAACCTACTACCCCTATTTTCATAATGAACTATTCAAGGGTTGGGACAGCTACCGCAACAAAACAGAAAATAGCAGTTTTATGCTAAATCAGCCAAAGGTTGCATATTTTATGATTAAATGTTCTAACTGTAAACTAACATTTTTAGATTTTTGTTATTAAACCTGAACTAAACTGTAAAGCGATCCATTCATTTTTTTCATCAGTAAATGTCCATTGCGTTTCGATTTAACAAAGGCGGTCATTTTGAAAATGGCGGCAGAACAGGAAAGCGATATGCCCGAAGTTTTGCCAGGAGAGATTTTGAAGCCGTTCAATAAGATGCCGTGTCGAGACACTGCCACTGTGCTGGTTAGTACACACCTGGTTACATGTTTTACCAGTGCTAAGTCTAAATGTTTCAACATTGGCTGATCATAAGGTTCACATAGATCGTATGAACAACTCGCAAATTCTTTGAAAAAAAAATGGCTTTGAAAAAATTGGGAGTCTCCACTCTCCAGCAGAACAGGAAATATCGACAACTGTTTAATATCAATATTTCCTGTTTGCTCGAGCTGGACTCTATTCCATCATTATAAGATAATGATCGGAATTTATTTAATTAAGTACTAGTATCACTATGCAAGTCACGGATACCTGCAACATGTTTCCTCCACCCGACAGCTTGTTGGCAGCTATGGCACAGGGAAACAGCAGCTGGCTAAAGCCATGGTGGATCTCTGCACGGACACAGGCCTCAAGCTTCAAGTGTGAGTACAACGTAAAGTAGAGTAGAGCGAGTACAGAATGAAAACTTAAAGGATGATTTCTCTGAGACTCCATTTTTAAGTATTATGGTTACTTCTTCATCCATTGCACATCTAAAAAAAAAACTTGTAGCATGTGGACAAATAAAATGTAATACCTTTTAGCTGAAATAAGGTTATCATTCTCCGAATTGCCATTAATTACAAGGGCCATCAAGAGAGTGGACTACAGTTGAACAAATATATAATTTGCATTGATTCGTTATCTTACTAACGTTACACAGAGAAGATAGCAGTAGTGATGAAGTTTCTCTTTCAAACCATGTTCAAAAGCCGTACCACCACTAGCCTGCCTCTACCTGAGGAGAACACAGACACCAGACCCAGGATAGACTACATCGTGTTCATCATAGATCTCACCAACAGACTCAGGTAACTACTCAGTCAACTACATTAGATAGCCTAGTATATACCAGTATACAGTGAGCTTTGATGTCTGTATAGGCCATGCTTTAATTAAAATTTTAAGATGTTTAAGTAAATGAATACTGATGCTTTATTGCTATTAATAGCCTTGGTGATTACCACACTCTACAGTTATTTATTTGCTTTCCTAACACTTTTCATGTCATGTTTCAATCCCAGTTTCTCCACAGTCAAGTCTGCTGTACAGTGTGTGGATGTGGAGTACTTCCTAGGCAGAGCCTGTTTTGTGGTAACAAATGGTGGGTATGAATACTTGTTACTGTTAGGCTATGTTGTGTTGTGTTTTTTCAGGCATTTCTTTTTTGGAATGGACTTTTTTTACACATGCATGACTTTGTGCATTTCCAAAACTACCTTGTACAGAAACAGGATGTCATTTTTGTTCCAGCCAAGGGCACATCTGATCAGTGTGTAGAGATGGAGGAAGTGTCCAGACTGGCAGACATGTACAACACCATGTACATCTGTGGGGCGACAAAGGTAGCTGTTTCCTCTTTAAGCTTTCCACAATTCTTTGAAATTGAATATATTCGAGACAATTTTCCTGTGTCTCACTTCTGAAGATCTTTTTCTTGGTTACCCTTAAACAAACCCTCACTGCTCATAGCTCAAATTTCAAAAGCTAAAAAAAAAGAGCTACTTGGCTAGAATGAATCTTTTAACCGTGTATTCAGGAAGGGCATCCAGATGAGAGAACCACCCTGGCCAATCAGCTGCTGCGGTTGGTGGAAGTGTCAGCAGGCAGGAAGAACGTCTCCCCTCTGCTGCTGGACCTGACCTGCAGGCAGCTGTCCTTCCAGGAGGAACAGCCTGAGTTCTACACTGTCTAGAACTCCTTGTACAGTACAGTAGTCTACATGTGAGCTATTGGATGTGATTGACTTGGTTGTTGTCATTGGTAGTCATTCACACAGGTGCATACTTGGTACAACACTAGAGAATTTAATGTCTTAAACTTCATGTTGGGTGAGGTGACAAGTTTCTTTGTGTCAGTATTTCACATGTACACTGAATAATACTGGATGTAATTTAAGTGAAGTGACATAACATTTTGAGGTTATAGTTTTTATTAATACATGCAATGTACAACACAACATTGCTGTGAAAGGAACTCTTCTATGAGTTCAAATTGTAATCTTCTGTATTATTATCTTCAGCATTCTCATTTGTTCACATTTATTGGTTGTATCAGTGCAGACTATACATATAGAATCATATACTACTTGCAGAAAACTTAAACAAAATTAAAGGATAGTATTTCCTAAGGCAGTTGTATATCTAGTTGTCAGCTGTATCCCCCTCCTGACTGGGTATGTTCCTGTACTTGTCCCATGGATGTTCCTCCTGTGCTGCAGGCATGCGCTCCAACCACTGCTTGTACACACTACGGAAGGCGTGGACTTTGGACAAGTACACATTTAAGGGGGACCGAAATGGGCCCTTCTGTAAGAAAGATAAAAGATTCATCTGTATCAAAAAGTCAGAATAAAAATAAAGTGGAAACATTTTTAGAAAGGCAAAAGGAGCCATTTTAATAAGTTGGTATAATTATGCCTTCAGATTATATGAAAAGTTCTGTTAGCAACATCTTTTCTGCCCTGATAATTTACCACCTAATCTATATCCATATGTACATAAAATTTTCAATCTATAAGACTAAGTAATCACTAGCTACATCCTCTGTTTTCATGTCTAATCTAATGGATGTCTAATAAAACATCAAACACAGAATATTGTGTGCACCTGTGGTTCCTTGTAGTGCTCAGCAGCCTTCTCTAGCTTCTTAATCAGTAACTCGTCAGGTGCGACATTCTGTTGTTCCATGGCCAGGATCAGGTCCTTGGCATAGATGTAGTCCCTCGAGCCCAGGGCTGCCTTCAGCAAGGCTGTGAACAACTGGACATTGGGAGCAAACCCTGCTAGCTGGAAAACATTCAGAAATATATGTTAAACCTCTATTTGGGCACATCAATACCAATCTGTGAACAAGATGCAGGTTGGCTTATGAAATAGTCTATTTCCTATTAAACTTCTATGGTAATGTGAAGTTTACAACTTGGCTTGCAGGGGAAATTGGGAATAAAATATAGATTGATTTTCTGAACACATATGGAATTATGGATACATAGTTATTGTATTGAGCAATTGGTACAGTTAATCAATTTCAATCACAGACAAACATGGTTTCATATACACACTTGAAGTAGATCAAAACCTTAGATTGTAAGACGTAGATTATAAAACAGCACATGTAAACTTTCTTCAAAGTACATGTAAATCAAAGCTTCTCTATGCTGTACAAAAATCAACATAAAATAGTATATAGCCACCTTGACTTCCCTGAGCAGTTTGAAGCCCTCCTGACTACTGGTACATGCCATGGCCATGTTCACGTAGGTCCTGAGGTTTGGGGAATGTCTTCTCTCACTCATCATGGGCAGAACAGCCTAGTGGGCATAAAAAGGTTATATCTATGCCATGTTTATATGCAAACACATAGACATTGACATCCATGAGTCATTAGATAAATAAACCTGACAGAGTTCAAAATAACCTGACAGGTAAATGCAAACAAAAATTTAATAGAAATGTTTTTCCTTTAGTGAATCATGCATATTGATGAAACAAGGCCTGGCTAAGAGGCTCAGAGGGACACTAAGAAGGAAAAACAAAAGAGGTGAAGCTTAAAAAAAGTCAGTAATCATGTACCTTGGCTGCCTCCATGTCCCTCCTCATGGCTCTCTTCCTGATGAGTGCGTTGTAGAAGTCCCTGTCTGGTTTTACACCATGTTCATCCATGGCTGCCATCAGGTCTGCCTCTTCCCTATGATACAGAATTAAATAATCTCAGCAATTCTCAGAAACACAAAGCCTTTTTTGCAATGTAAGGTGTTTGCATAGTATGTGTAAGCTTAAAATTGTGATTTAACATATTACATACTCAGTGACCTCTTTCCTTACCTGGTGTTTGGTCTGATGATCTCCAGCATCTGACAGAAAGTTTTAATGTTTGGTTTGACTCCATCAGCCTCCATACTGCTGAGGAAACCTGTCACTCCTCCTAACAGACTCAGTCTGTCTGCAGGGGTCTGCACCTGTCCCAGAGACACAACATTCTCCAGCCCTGACTCCAGATCCAACAAGTTGGGAACACTTTGTGCCCGTGTGACTGCTGTTACTTCAGTCTCATTGCTTGTGTTTCTGTCATGAAGAGACCCTTCCTTCCACCACTCATCCGCCTGACTTAGACTGTCCTCCTGCCGATCAGCCACTCCTACAGGTTCAACCGTCAACATCTCCTTGGAGACGACCTCTGAACCTTGACCTGGACTGAGCTGTTTGGCACCCTTGGATCCTTTGATCAGTTTTGGTCCGACGTGGACTTTCTTCCGACGTGGGGTGGGGATCCCCTTTATGTCCGACTCTCCGAGTAGGATCTGTTCTGCGACCTCTTGTTGCCCTATCCCACAGTCCCTTGCTGCACGCAGCAGCAGGTTGTAGATGAAGATGTCAGGTTTGATGCGGCTTTTCTTCATCAGCCTCCAGGCCTGCAGAGGAGGGGGAGACAACTGAACCACTTCTTTGTTGTAAATATGTAGTCTGCAAGCCAGCATTATCTTTAATAGCATTATTATAAGGCATGAAAATGATCATGATAATTTGAATAAGGAAATGAGAAGTTTTCAGATTGATGAAAAATATAAGCAACTTGGAATTTTGCAAGCTTAAAGAATACCTGCTATCTTTATGAATCACCGTGATGCAGAAAATATGAATAAAGTGCAAGGAGCCTTGTCTTAACACCATTGATGATGATGATGATGAACACCATTTTCTCCAGTTTTTATTGTAGCACATGTACATCATGGCAATGGTTTAGCCTGTCACCTGGAAATGATAATGAGAAGTTTGACATCAAGTCTAACCTCTACTGTTTGAGTAAAGCCAGCCTCCCTGTCCTCTGTGGAGGCAAACAGCAGGAAGCTGAAGGTCTTGGCTGTGACCTCCTGTCCAGACTGTACAATCTCCTGGAACAGCTCCAGGGCTGCAGGCAGGTCAGCACACTTCGCATAGGCCTGGGGGAAAAGGAAAGTCATCTCAATCCAGTTTTAGCTTACTGAACAGCTAAGCTCCCACTGGTTGTGACAGAGAAGACAGATGCTATGTACAGTATTTACAGGTTCATTGTACTGGGGAAATATACCTAGCTCTTTTTGACAAGCACAATGAGCAGTATACTGTACTATAGATGTGAACTGCGGCCATGTTACCTTCAGCATTGCATTGTAAGTGATCATGTTGGGTTGGATGTCCCTCTTGGCCATCTCCTGCCTGACCCGAATGATGTTGCCTAACTCATTAGTCTTCTTGAAGGGTGATTCTGCACAGGCATTCAGCAGGGCCGTGAAGGTCACCATCCCAGGCTGAAGGCCCCGCTCCTTCATCTAACAACAGTAATGTTAGGAAATGTTGTAAATACTTTGTGTTGAATGTAGTCTTGCTATTCATTCCTGTGCTCTCAGTGGGAGCTCGAGAATACATGCAATATAATGAAAACTAATTAAGTATAAGAGAATATCTACTGTTTGCAGTCATGATCTTGAATGGAGAGTAGCACAACTGTTACACTCATTACCTTGAAGAAGAGGTCAAAAGCCTTCTGTGAGAAGCCAGTCCTGCCACATGCACCAATCAGGACGTTGTACACATACTCGTTAGGCTGTACCCTGTCCTCCTTCAGCATTCTGGTCTCCAGCATGTCAATGGCCTCTGGTAGCTGGATATATGCATAACAAATAGTCATACAAATGTCTTATTTTTTTAAACATTGATATAGGTAAAAGCATCATAGGTTTATTACTGTTTTGACTAAAGGCAGTCACAAAGCTGATTATGATTACATAGACTTAAGAACAAGTATTTCCGTGATATGAGTGAATGATGCAGTTACATTTATTCAATGATGTAAAAGAACTGACAATTTTTTTTCCTTTAGCACACTGAAGTAGTTATTTGGCTACAAATTCCCCATTGGTTACAGAGTTAGGCAGACAATGTTACAATGCAAAGATGTTCCCGTTACCTTTCCTGCCTTTGCCAGTTCCTTCATCCTGTTGCCGTACCACTGGCAGGTGTGTCGTGCCTGTCCTGGCGGGCGCTGGTGTCGCTTCTCCACCTCCTCATCACTGTCTACATACTCCTCCACATCCGCATCCTTCCTGTACCATCTTCTCTTGTACCTGTCTTTGGCCACAGTACCGAAGTTTTCATCCAGTCCAGCAAGATCAGGATCAAAGTCATCTGCATCGTTGTAAGGTACAGCAGTACTGTTAACGTTGGAGTCTTCTTCGTTAGGTAGTTGAGCACGCTGTTGTCTTCCATTCTCCTTTCTTGTTGGAAACACATCAGAATCTGAGGCAACAGTAGATGGGTGAATATTTCTTACTGCTGCTGTGAGTCTGTCCTGTCTCGTTGATGACTGTCGGAAGTTTGTAGTTGTTTGAAGCCTATCAGCATGTACGTTCAGGTCAGGATCAGGTATGTATTTGTCTCCATACTGAGTGTACATATGCTCTGGTTGCTGGGGAGGGCTGAACTTTCCCTTCCTTTTCTTAGATGACCTTGAACCTTCTATAAAACCATGGTGGTTTCTGCCTGTTCTCGATTCATCCAGGATTTCATCAATTCTAAAGTTTCCTCTTGCATCTAAGGATTTCTTTGGCCTTTTACTCTTTCCCCTTGTCTGCTGCGTAGGCTCCTGTACCCTGTCAGTATGTTGTATGTATCCATAACGTTTCCTTTCTATACCTTTCGCCAAGTCCTGTTTTAAGGCGACCTTGGTGTTCCTGTTGTATATGTCTGAGAGTGGTTCAGGGTGTTGGACAGTATCTGGTACAGTCTCGTCAATTTCTGGTCCAAAGAAATCGTCCTCAAAGGATTTCAGTTCTTGCTCTTTAGGATTGAGTTTTTCCTTCACGGTTACTATTATGCCATCCCCACTGTTGCTACTATAGGCGCTACATGTCGCAGAGTGCTGGGTCACTTGGTATGGCTGCAAGAATCTCGTACACTGTGCAGATTTCTGTCCATGTGTCAGGTACCTTAGTTGGTAGCAGGCAGGAGTATTCAGACATGTTGTTTTGTTGACCTGTAGGGACAGGCTCTGCAGACGGTGTGTTATACTGACATGTCTGCAGAGAATGGCTGTACTCATGTGTAGTCTCCACATCTTGATGATTGATTGTTCTTGCCGGCTTATAAGGAAGCTACTAATAGCACTGGCTGTTATCCTAATGAATATAAATAATAAGGCTGTTAGACGTATGGTATTGACTTATAATGTCAAGTTTCCTTTAACAAAGACACGAAGCCTTCAATTCAACCAAAATGCTTCAACATAACAAGGATGTATAAATTATACTTTGCCCCCCTCCCCACACAACAAATAACAGTGCTGAAAAGGTAGTCGAACTAAAATGAACACCAAAAGTAACACCAGCACAAACACAGGTTACCCAGCAAGGAATCTGATCAAATTCATTAACGTTGAGCTCAAAACTGAGAACGACAGACGACATTTCTTACTTTCACGCCGTAGAACACATGGTGGCCGCCATCTTGGTAATTTTGACCTCGAATAACCCCAAATAAGGATAGCAGCAAAACGATTAGCAGACGACAGAAATAAATTCATCGGAGTTTCTACTGGTCTGGAATACCGATAAGGTGACTTATATACTCAACAGGACTTTCTTTGATACTTGAAAAAAATTAATTAGTCTTTGCAAAATTTTACTAAACAATTAGTTATCCCGAAGTGGACTTAATAAACCTAATCTCATATTTCCAAAGCTTTACGTTTGAATCACAGGTGTCAAAAGGTCTTCAAAAGGTGCGTCGTTTTAATAAAACGGACAAAAAAAATTGCAACCGCAATACGTGTATCTTGTTCGTCATTATCCCACATGTCAATACAGGCTTTGCTTTTCTAATCAACCAGGCCACTCTGTTTTTATCGGAAGAAACGGTGTTCATGTGTAACAGTGCTAACTGACCATGCTAAATCGTCGTGCGACCTTTTAGTGTAGTGGTTAGCGTTGGTCCCGGTTGTGACCTGCTCGCCCCTTTCGGTTTTTACACATGCATCAGGAATGTGAAAGGTAGTAGAATTTAATACCAGGACGGACCGGAGATGTATGGTCTTGCGGGTCGATGTGTCGATTGGGGCCCATCTGCCTGAGATCCGTCCCGCTGTTGGGAGGGGACGTTATTTCAGTTGTCAGAGAAACATTGATTTTGCCTTCAGACCCTGGACGGTTCCTGCCATTAAGGCTTAATAACATACAAGGCAGTGTGTTGATGTCCAGTCTACGTAAGGACTATGTTATTATTACTGTCGGTTGTATGTTAATCATCCTGAACTAGAGACGCTTTTTTCTCAGTATTGAAAGCCAACATTTTGCCCCCTCTGAGTTTCTAGTTCTACCGTAATAGGCCTAGGGTGAAGTTTTCGAACATCGTGTTTAAGTTTGCATACTGGTTACAGCAGACTGGATTAGGAAAATGCCCGTCAGTGCAGTATAGACTAGAAATGCTAACGGAAGGGCAGGAAACTGCTTCTTATGGTACCGGTAGGGCTGATGAATGGAGAAGAGACAACTTTTCTATGGATGACTGCCAAGGTATTGGAAGAACCTCTAAAGTTTACCAGCGTCCTGCTGGTCGTCATGATACGCTCAAAGGCACTGCGTCTTCAACAGACTCCCTACTGCCTTCAGACTATCTGTCAGCGTCTTGAACTGTATCTTCACAAAACAGCACAAGAACGTCAACAATTAACGGTAGGGCTCATAGGCTCAGCACACACCATTCATCAGTGTCTTTCAAGCTAGTCACGCTTGACGTCACAGAAACATGAGTCTGCATAGAGGCAAAGCCACGCCATCTAACACTCTTAGTTACCGACACTGCGGTAAAGGTCACAGAACGAGCTCGTTTATCTGATTTTCCATCTCATTTCCTCACACGTCCTCTCGTAAATACCAAGTTCACGGCCTGTATTTCTCCAAGGATGGTTTATTTGCGTTCCTGTCAGATCAATCTGACAACAAAACGGGGTAATTGGCTCCAAGAGTAGACTACGGATGTCATCTCGTAGTTAAAAATCATTGATGACATTTAGAAGTGCTGATTATTGGCGCCGACAGATAGTTTTACTCCGGGGCGGGCTGGGTGACTGGAGAATGCCAACAGTACCCGTGTGGCGGGATGAAGTATGTTACACCAAGTCGCCTTTAACAAGAGCAGACGATTTAAAGCTCTCAGCCGGCGATTCAAACGCTCAACTGCCTCCATGCATATAGATCAAAGGAATGCAATAAAATGGTATCGCTGCTCCACATATATACTCTTGCCTCGGAATCACGCATACACGTCGTAAACTTGCACCTTAAAGCGATATCAACACTGAGGACAGTTTTGAGACTCCAATCGACTCACGCAGACGATCGATATGCATTTGATATAGCCTGATTTTTTCCGATGATAAAAATGATATTTCTTACATTAGAATAGCATGAAATGATGTAAAACGTGAACCGTCGCACACAAAGCATGTTATTATGCAGTACGTTGATTGCCCCTTTGAAGTTTGGTGTCTGAGAACATCGTCAATGTTCGTACCCGGATGTGCTATGGCCGCCTACCACAGGGGCCAGTCAGCACTACAACACAGTGCTGTGCGTAGTCACCTGAGGGTATGGAATAGTCCACTATTGGTCCAGCCAGTTGACGGGAATCGATTGGAAGTATATATACGTTCCGGGAATGTGGACTCCGCATCGTCACGCTGCCGGCTCTTCTGTTGCTCAAGCGCTCGGAACTGAGGAATCATAGCGGCAAATAAGTCATCATGTCAATCAGTCGTGTTGCTACCTTAGGCCGGTTAAAACCTGTTACACTCTGATTTTGAACTGAATCAAAATTATTCTTGTCTTAGAATAACTTAATTTAAATTGTAAGATTGACAAATTATGTAAACAATAGTCAATTTTTAGACCTGTAATGGTTTCTTTCGGTATTTTAAAACTACTAGTATGTATAATTAATTGAAGAGCATTGCTCTGCATGTTATCCACGTGAGGTATGTTCTACTCCTCCCCCTACCCTCCCGGCTGACATATCAGAACGCGACTGTGCCGGCATAATCACCCATCTCACGTACCGACGTACCAGCCAATTGTTCTCATCACTCGCGACAGGCGGAAGGCTATCCCTCCCATCTCCGGCACAATAATTACGTCACGGCACACAACACACCTCGCACGAGCTGCTCGTATGGGAGAGGACGGCTAACGTTAGATCCATCCTCACTGGCCGGGCACTGAAGTTGCGGAGAAGTGAAGAAAGGAGCGGGACGTTTAAGAACCTGCGTACGGCCTTCGCTATACCTGAATACTCCGCGAGGACAAAACATTTGCAGTGTACAAACATGGAGGATGCTCTACAGCCGCCCTCTGTGGTAAAATTCATCAATGATAACGCGAAGTCCATATGGCGGGATATGACCGGAGTGGCGGAGGAGAGCTTGGCGCAGCTGAAGAGCAGGTTACACCGAAGAGGGCTGGACAACGACCCGCCGGTTCTGCGGGCCGTGCGGAAAGACGGGGAGTGGTGGGCGCTGGACAACAGGGCGCTGTACGTCTGCCAGGACCTGGAGAGACAAGGCAAGTGTCCCCGGGTCAGGATAGAGGCAGTCCACCTCAACGATGTGCCTGCTGAAGTGTGGGAGGGCAAGGAATTTCCCGCCAAAAACAAAATCCTTCGCAGGAGACTCAACGGAAACGAAAACTGCACGGGTAAGTCATAAAATGTGCGGAGTACTGACAGTAGAAATGCCTTTCATCCCGTTCTGATTTATCCTAAGCGCGGCAATCAAAATTGTCAAACCCATTCCATGTTCATTAATAATGTATTCCCTCCTGTTTACGTTCCTCCTCTGCTTATGTGTACAGAATATGGTAATAAAACATCAATTCCCCTTATAGGAGAGCGGACGGGTTCAATAACTACAGGATGTATCCCCTTATATCTGTATGCAGCATGTAAGGAAGGTTACAAATCTGTATGGAGATGGGGCAGGGAAGTTAACCGAAACCGTTCCCGCGCCACTGTCGGTGGTTAGACTTACAACGGGGCAATTTTGCTAGGTGCAATAACGATCTACCCGGAAGTCTCAAGTTCGCCTGCCATTAATGGTGTAAGGCAAAGTATGAAAATGTTGGTTATTTGCCTGACGGTAAATACGGTACTTAATACGTGCAGCTGCAGGGGGATCTGTTTTGTCGTGTACATTGTGTACTTTGTATATACACCCCTAAATGTGAGGCTATTTCTGTGGTGTACAACATCACATCAACCACCGGCCTGGTTCCAAACACCAACTTTAATGACGCTATAAATTGTTACAGCCCTTTTAACCGTCAGCAATACACACGTTCCTCTACATTATCTCAGCAGTCGTACGAGGCAGGCATGTGAGGCGAGTCGGCTTAGTGATGTTTTCATAAAATCGAATCACCTAACGACGCGATAGGCGGGAGCCGCCAGTGAAGCAAAGCTGTAACGGCTGGTATCTGCGTGCCGTTCCTAGGGAATATTCAACTGTATTTCTCAGGGATACTTTCTACTATATTGCATAGTGGTTATTTAGAAAAGGGCGAAGTCATCCACATGAGCCCGACTGATTGCGTTTGATAGCCTGAAGCTCGGTGTGACGAATCGCAGTCTGATGACTCAGCGGTAGGGCCCGGTAATAGACATGAGGCGCACGGCAGACTAGCCGGCATCTGTGCGCAGAGTTATCCAATTGTGGAGGCATTATTTCTGATTACTAGCGTTTCACAGAGGATTCCAAGTGCACTGAACGCCTAATTTTGTCAGATAATGAATCTTGTTGCTGCTGGGTGTATGTGATAGCACAGACGGAGCTGGGCAGGGTTTTTTTTACCTGCAGACACAATGACAATATCATGTGGCGCCGGCGGGCGATGATGACACCTGGACGTGCCCTTTGACACGCTGAGCTATCATGACATCATAATGACTTCATTTCCATTTTGGGAAGAATCAGAATGCGACAAAACATATCCAGCAGGGGATTTCAGAAATCCGATATCATATCCACTAATCCGACCTCTGTTTTCTATGATCTATTTTTAGAGGTAGAAAAGTCGCTCGGGATGCAAGAATCAATGTCACGATTTGGACCGTTTGATTTCTTGAATTTCAAATCACCCACTACAAAAATGCCGGTTGTGCCAATCGATACCTTCATTTTTCCCCGTGGGAATATTTACATGATTCTCTTAAATAACAAAACCGTACATTATAAAATGAAAGCGAAATTGTGTTTGGAGCTGGTGATACTGTATTAGAAAAAAAAGAAAACGATTTTTAGGCTTCGTATGGATCTTTGCGTGGTTGGACTGTGTAAGCTTATCGACAGGTGTATCGGCAGTTTGTAGCGTTAGACGTGCGCCTGGGGTTAGTGCATAGGCCCGAGCCTGTACGTGGATAACCCCGGGGTTGGAAAATTCCCCCTGTTTTACGTGAACTCGGAGTCGGATCGGACAGCCCGGCGCGATGCTCGCCCTCCTGTAACACACGGCTCCAACCTGTCTGGCAGGGGCCGCGCCAAACAGCACAGCACAAACACACGCTGACACGTACTCCTTACAACAAACGTGTCACTTTTGCGGGATGGAGCCGTGGGCGACTGTTTAACCGTCTATTCATGTATAGCTGGAAGCACAGCAACGACTGCCTACACTTGAAATCGGAATAAAGCGTGGCGTTACTCAGAAAGCGGAAGGATCGGTTTTCGACACTTGTGGATGTCCCAGCCCTCCCATAATACACCAAATAAAATGGGCCAGAATCCATCACATCCGTTAACACAGTCTGTGGTTAAGGAAAGCGCAGGTATCTGAGATTGTTCATACGAACGTTTACCATTGGCCACATGTACTAACGTTAGCCACAAGGGGACCATTCAGCACCAATGACGGGTCCATATTTCTGTCAATGAGGATTCTGTTTTCCACACAAGAAAACACCGCAGACCCATCCTCCAGGCGATAATAATCTAGATTTCCCAGGGGTGCCACATACGGCGCTCATATCTCATAACTAAAGCCCATTATACTGAATTTTGACGCTGATTGTAAATTACCAACTGATGAGACAGATAGATGAGTAATTATAATCATTTTCCAGAGTTTCATTCCGTCAACTAGTTATGTTATGCCTAGTATTAATGTATTAATAATAGAATATCGTGTGGCAACATGCGCTTAAGGAGTACAATTTTACTGTTTTTATCTTGGAAAAACAGGAGACAGAAGGGGAAACGTAATACATATTCACATGTTCATAAGGCCTAAAAGATAACGCGCTTCCTATGGTTTTGTCTCGTACAAACGCCCGCCAAATTTCCGCCAGTTCTGTCTCTGACCGACATTGCAGACGACAGGCGTTCGCCATTCCATTGGTGAATTGGCGGGTTGTTTCAATTATGCCGTTCCCTCAGGAATGAGGGCTTTGGATATGTGATCGAATGAATTAGAGCAAAGTCATTTTCCTTTCTCATAGTTCCGGCCTAACAGCAGCCTATTGTTGGAAATTCGGGGCCAATGACTGGGTAGCATTTGTAGGGTTTTGTACTCATGCAATATAGAACGAATATTCTATGGCCTTGGTGCTGGAAAGCTGCTCGGTGACCTAGATTTCTGGAGATGGTATCCGAGCTGGAACGCCGTTACCGATTCAGAACACGGAGTCTGGTCATGTGCTGGTATTCCGAGATTCACGAGTTCATAAGCGCATTATATTATCCATCCGTCTTGTTTTGAAATTGTTGTAACAATTTTCCCGTTTCACTGAAATTTTTAGCAACGGAAAGCAAAATTTTCACGATAGTAAACGTTGGCTTGAAGGCCAGGGAGACAGATCCATCATATGCGCACTGAACATTATTGCCTGATGGAACATCTGATATATTTCCTTTGAATGTAAATAGTCTGATGTTACTCATGATTATAGTGCCGCAAGGTATGTGGGAAATATCTAAGCCAGCAGCTGTAGGACCTGTTACAGCCGTCTGATTGCTTGGATAGCCTGCTGGGCAGAATACTATAACACTGAAGTCTACATAACCTCAATGAAAAATTACCGAACATTTGTTATTCACAGCCGTCCACCCAAGAAATTAATCCGCATCGCCGCCAAGACTGCGACACGTTCCACGCCAAACCGAACCCGGCGGTGATTCTTCAGCACCAGGTATTCAGGTAATTACGACGTGCCCTCCTACTACCCGGCCGCCAGAACGACGTCCCGTCGCCAAGAAAATCAGATTGCTGGATTTTCTGAGGCCGGAAAACGACATTAAAGCGCTACTCTCGAATGGTATCTAATTGGCAGTATGCAAGACATTGGCAAAATGCCTGCATTGAAGTGCAGACACGGCAAATTGACTCAGTACTTTTCCTGTGACCCGGTTAAAAAAGATATCCATCATGAATGCCATCCCTTCCTTAATTAATCACCTGGCTGGGGCAGAGCGGCATGTTTGCCATCCTGGCCGTGACCTATGCATAGAAAAAAAAGACAACACGGCAGAACTTATAATGTCATTTCATATCTTCATTCAATCAATACACAATGCCTTCAAAGTCTGTTGAATTATACATTCTATTGAAAACTCATCATGCATTGTGAACCTTGCCACATGTCAAACTTTGGAATATGCATCTTGGGAAGGCTTATTATTCTATTGGGAGAAAAGACGCAGGGTAAGCCTTTCAAAGCGCACCTCTTTTTCTGCAGATCGATAATTTGGTGGCATATCAGAATAAAGTCTTTATGATCGATCAGAAGGGAATTTGAACTCTTTCCAAGGCGGATTTCTGCAAACTCTGTTCCGTTCTCAGGCTTTGTTTTATTAATGAGGCGTTTTAACCTGTGTTGGTGCTTCACGGGACTATCGTATTCTTAATATACACAACGACGGACAACCAAGAGAGAAGAGATACACTGATAAAACAGAGATGTACTTAAATATTTATTTGACGAACCGCAATGATGATAGAGGATCCAGGCAAGATTTGAAGCCCGGCGGCCTTATTGATGACAGAGCCTTAAAAAAAACACCCCGAGGCACGAGTCAAGCAGTCAAGAACGATTACTTCCTCGTGCGGCAATGTGCTTGAACTAAAAGAGGTCAGTCCCGGGGTCAGCGGTTTTAGGCCGCCGCCACGCTCCTCACAAACACCTGACTGTGCAGAATCCAGCACAGACCTCTCCGTTACAAAGAATCACACAGTTGCGCTCATAAATCATTTACGACATTATGAATTCTAAGTGCTACTTTTGATGGGTGATTCATCAATTTTGAGGTGGAATGTTTTAAAGTGTCGATACCGGTCCTTGCCTGGGCACATCATTCATCATCACGTTATTGAGTTGACAACGGTCGTAAAGGGACAAAAATAGTCCACCGTTTTATAGCTGTGTCCTTGAAACACAGCACAGCGTAAACTCCATTATGCAGTTTTAACAAAGGACGTCAGAACATTAAAATGTTCTTTGATAATTTTTTCACGTATTTCAAACCATGAAATCATATCCAAATTGCAGGCGTGTTTTACGCGTTTTGGTTACCTGTCTACAAGATGAATGTACGTGGCATCTTGCAACTTTTGAATTATTGACATAAACATGGGGCCCAGGTAGAGAACACCCCCCCCATATCTGCTTGAAGGTTGAATGATGTGGTCGACATAGCGTGATCACCTTGTCCCCTGTGCCAGGGCCAGGCTGACGCGGGTGCCGTGTTGGCTGCGGTCTTCCCGGCCGGGTGGTAACATGTCACCTCTGACGTGTTACGGCTCTCACCATCACCTTGCCACAATTCATAGACACTATCAGTCGCCTTATATTCACCTCGCGAATTGGAATGAGAGATTCATCAAAATCAGAATTCAACCGTTTGGAAGTAGTTTATATTGATCTAATACTAAGGTACTCAATAACCCGTGTTCAGAAAATCATACTCGCAGCTCAACGAAAACTTCTAGTAAACTTTAAACCTTACAACCTCGATCCCCATCCCATACATCTCATCATGTCATCATACACCACAGTATACACTACAGAAGGTAACATTGTAGCCTCGCACGCAGGCAACCCTGTGGGCTACAGCACACGGCGTTACGTTGTGGCTGCGTACCCATGGATACTTAACAATTGCTCGATCGTTGACCTTCGGTTCTATACATTTTTGTATCGTTTGCATTCAAGGCACGCGTGAGCAACGTTTGGATTAACATGTCAACATCCTCGTTTGTTTTTCGCGTTTCCAGTGTAACGGAATGGTATTTTCACCCACGCTAAATGGGGTGGTAATGTCCTTGAAAACGATGCCATTGACTTCACATTCAATACTTGAGGAAAATAACATGGACGTCATGCAATTTAAACTAAATCCAATCAAATTTCCTTTAAAAACGACAACCATTGAGAAAATCCTTCGCAACGAAAATCGAATAACGTCGAAACGACAAGACTGCCCCCTGCATGTAACCGTAAATGCTGGATACGTTCCCTTCTTGAACCAAATTTTGCTCAGTAAAAGTTGACATGAAAAGGCATCGTTGTGCTATGGGCTAATTGAAGTATTGCCGGGACGTATTTCCACCCGAAGGCTGGTCAGGTTTTAATGTCGAGCAAAAGATCTACTCCGTATACGGGCAAGGATGAAAGACTCGATGTTTACGAGCCCAATTTCCCGGCCTTTACTGACCATAGACCCAGTTGGCTGGTGGGGTAGCCATTCTTAACTCTCGCTCACTGATGTATTGAAAGCGAGGCAGCGTTTATGGAGCGTCATGTGCACAGGTGCTTCCGGTCTGGCTCCCTATTTCAGCAGAATTATCGTCAGACATAGCTGTCAATCACCCAGTTTAACCTCTTCCAAAACTACTTCTAGTTCTAGAGAAAACGATATACCATACAGGCATCTTATCTCTGCACCGCTGACAACATAATCTCCCAGAAACTGGGTAATGTCCGTGAAGCCATAGAAACGTCGCCAGTAGATTCACGACAAGGCGATAACGTAACGTAAATTGCCGTTGAAGTACGCCGTAGACGTTATTAATTGTTCTGAGGTGGACGGAATACTCATTTAGCTCCCTGCACGGTACTTGTTGTCAGACATGTATGGAGATCGCACCATCAGCTATCCTGATATGTCTGTCACAGAGGTATAAATAGAAAGTCAATGGGACTCTGCGATGGCTCAGGTTCAAAGTCACCCTGCCGGTCGTCTGTCTACATTAGGCATGACCTCTACGGTCTGACCTTCACTACGTTGAAGTTTGAAGATATCTTTTTGTGCTTGACACATACTTGTCCTACAGATTACACAAGCGTTATCGTAAGGCTGAAAATCAATTCCTGATGAGATGACCGGAAGATAGAATCATTCTATTCTAAAAACATTCACTGCTGGTCTCCTGGTCAGCGTGTAGTCCTGACAGATTTGTGGGGCAGACCTTACAGATCGATTGCACGGTGTAAAATAGACGACCCTACGGGGAGCACGTGACAGGGGACATAGATTCAAAGTTCTCAGACTATCAATGTGGTCGTAACGAGACAAGAAGTACAAAAAAGAAGTCAACTTATCTAAACTGAAATCTAAACATTCCCCCCTCTGAAAATCCTCTGACGAAAGCGATTCGTCGGAATGTATTCTAGACAAGAGATGTGGGGCAGTCAGAGTCAGGTGACTCCAATAATGGTACCCCATCTTCCTGCCATAGAGTCTATCAGACCGTCCTGCAGGAGATTTTTGTGTCATCCGGGCCCACTGGACGGCTGATATCTGAAGGAATTACTTACTGGCGATCACAAGGGAACATGCAAACGTGAGGCACTTAAAAACCAACCAGGCTGGTCTCTCAAGGCTCACATTTTGCCATAAAATTCACCATCTTTTTCCTTCTAATTCTGCTACGCATACATTCCTTAATCTGTGTCGGAGTTGTTGTTTTTTGTGCCCTGCTTTGATAATTAACATGCAGAGTGAGAACTGAGTGAGTACGAATATAGACGGGGATTTGCAACCTCTTCTCGACCTAGTCAGTCACATTGATATAAACCCGTCAGGATCAGGTGTGATTCTGCTCACATGTACATGTGCATTTAATATGTTGGGTGACCTCAAGTCGTCCGGAAACCCACAAAAACCTAACCGAGTGGAATGCTGAAAATGACACTTTTTGGCTGCATGACGAGCATGAAACTGACTTGGCGAATTGCTAGAGGTCAGGTAGCTTGCACCAGCTTAAACTAAATCAAACGAAATCAATCGTGTTTGGGTGTAGACGGAATCGAATCACATTCTCACGAAGCGAAGCCAGGGGCGGTCTTCCTTGCAATCTTCTCGTTTCTACCCAATACCGTGTTCAGCATACGTGACTATCCTGGATTGCGAGTGGTTAGCCCTGTTATCTCAGCCCTCGGCAGAAACGTGGCGGAAAGATTGGATATCTGCACCGTGACGGTTTGTGCAGATTGACTCACAGATCTTGACCTTTCGGACGTGTGGATCAAGATGGGTTCCGACAGACATAAAAGATCTTAATCAGAATATGAGGAGAATCTTCCTCGGTTGATGCATCATTTAGACAGAAACCCGCTTTCCTTAGGTCTGGTATACGGAAGGCTCTGACTAGATTTTGGTGCCTCCTCGACTCGTTATGCAACAACCTCCAAATGATTGACAACTACTAGATCAAGTTGGTTACTTCACTGCCTCACCTGCTGTATTCAAGAAGCATTAACCCGCCTGGTAACAGTTCCTATGGTGGTTTTTAACCAGTAAACATGAAAACCGGTACATTGATGTTCACATGTTATTATCGTCTTCTAGACTGACGTGGACCATCAAATTTTGCTAGTCCTTTGGGGAAATTACATTAGTATGCTAAGAATGGTCCCAAACCCATTAAGAGTTAAAACCATAGCTAATGACCGACGATACATTAGTGGATAGAAGACCATTAAGAACTACTTAAGAAGGCTTGTGTGATAGATATATCATATCAGTGTACCGGACAGCCACATGTAAGACTAACGTATTCTTCTTGGGTTACCATCAGATATTGGTGCACTGTTCCACGCCAGTAGAGTACGGGATTTGTTTTTATGTTTTCAGGTTTGTAATTGTCAGAACTTTCTCAATTTTGTGATTTTGCGTAATGATAACATGTTGCCGCAAATACCAAAGGTGTCCAGACAATCAAACAATCAGTGGGAGAAACACATTTGGAAAATGACCAAGACACACTGAAAACATGGCTAGAGTGTGAGCAAACCCGATTAAAGCTGGATGATACGGTTAGAAACAGTAACAGCGGCTGGCTAAACTAGTTTAGCTTCGACCAGTCCACGTGCTTGTCATGTAAGTTTGGAAACAAGGAACGTGGTGTAGAGCGTGGTGTAAATTGTTTCTCATTGAGGCACTATGAGAGCTGGGGCGTTGCTGAGTAATAAAAACAACATGGACCGATAAAACTGCATACCTTCTGTTTTCACCGTATGATCTTCTAACTATGGAATACCCCTGCTTAAGGCACATCAGATTTCCAAGCAATCGTCTTTAGTAGTTGAGTAGACTCATCTATTCATTATGACGAACTTGCCCGTTGATGAGAGGTTTAATTATAGAGAGAACGGATAAAGACCGCGGACGCTCGGAAGCGCACACTTCAAAGCGACCGGTCGATTCGCCGTTCAATACTGGAATTAGAGCGCTGAATGGCGAGGCCGCTTTTAGTGAGTTTGGTCTCGGGTCTGTGGCTGTTATAGACTTCCTCGCCTGTCCATCAGGGACAGAAGGTCCATAATGGAGATTTGGTAACTTCACCAATGCAACCACTGAATCGAGCTCGCCTTGGGTTCAGCATAATCACTACTGATTGGCACTTGTGTCGTCATCTATAAGTGGGAGGGTGATCTAGATTGCGAGCAATTCAGTTTCGGGCTGACCGTAAATAGAGGAGAGTCCAGGATTGGTGTAAAACAGGATCCGCTGCACAGTGTAATGTTACCTGTCCTTGGTGCTGAAATGGCGGTTACCTCCCAGCAGCGTGTTGGAAACCTGGTATCAGACAGACAACGGAGAAAGTTCGCCCGCCTCTGACATTCTGAACAGCGTATAAGGTCGAAGTACGCTCAAGTTCACGTCGCTGATACCAGGAAAATTGTTCAAAGTCACGCAATTAGAAAGAAAAACAATTTTGCGGGGACCAAAGCTGTGCGGATTACCCGGAACCAAGTGGATCTAAAAATCGAAGCCAACCGTGGAGAACAAAACGAGCAAATTAAGAGAAATCGATGCTTGACACGGATCAAACCGAAGCAATTATAGACTGGCCTATCTCACGTGACAGGCGCGTGTCTCACTCATACTGACCGACTTCCGACAAACGTTGTGACTAAAACTCCCCGCGGCTCGACGGGCGGCCTCGCTTCATAAACTTTCCCTGAGCTGAGGGGCAGCTGCAGGAATGGAATATTGGCTTGAGAAAATACAATATTTTCATGTGGTTTGGAAAATTCCGATAAGATTAGGATCATATTGAGACAGAGCGATCTCGAGATGAGTTATGGTCGTGTCCGGCACAGACTCATGTGTTGTGTTATTTTTAGTATTATGATAGGAGGTGTTTGAAGCTGGTCACGCATCACATGTATCCCGTCATGCCTAGAGCCAGTTCTGTTGCACGACGTTATGATTCCCATAGTTGATAAGGTATAAGGTATTGCCTCTCACGCTCCGGGCGTGATCTCAGCCTTAGATAGTCACACCCCATCTGTATTTCTAAGATTTCTATCGCTCGGCGTTTCTACCCAATCACTTACAAATACACTTAGGATACGGCGCACCCTTATCTGGCGTCAGGTCTGTCTGAGGGCACGTGTTAGCGTTAGTCTTCTAGCTTTGGGGCTCTGGCTTAATTCATAAGGTCTATCCTGATTGATTCGCTGGTCAGTCCACTGCCGGAGATTGCCGTGCTGAACCTACCGTGTCCTCTCTACTAGCCCATTACTGGAAATGGGAAACGCTCCATATATGGCTAAATCATGGCAGCCCGTGTTAATGGTGTACAAGCTGTTCAAGATTTACGCATCTACTAAGGTATTACATATTAAGTACGTGTGCCATACTGTGAAATACAGAGACGACAGACGGTAGAATAAAGGCCATCTATTGAGCCCATGAAATTCCTGTACTATATCTTCCAGCAGCTATGTTAGGACATGTGTTGATGAAGGCGTATGTATGTGGATAGAGGTGACGAGGTTCACAGTGCTGCTAGCGGCAGGTGTGAGAGACCGAGTCCGTTAGATTCGGGTTTGCGGTCCACCAACCACGGCCAGGAGAGGGTCAATATCTGTTCCATGGTAATCCTCTCCTACTCCTCTACCCCCCCCCCCGTCCTGTCTCATTTTTTCACCTGTCTACCCACTTAGCATCTTCAAGGGAAAAGTATTCTCTTTTAGCCTCAAAGCACAGACTTCAAATCGGCTGCACCTTCTCATACAGCAGGGGTTCTATTGAGGTAGACAGGTGGACGTATGTGCCGTGTACATCGACCTTTCATCCAGACCAGCGATTAACCCTGAGACGGGTCCTGCACGATTCATTACCGCGCAGCTCGCGTGTGCACGGGACGCGGGACAGTTCCCCCGGGCGCACGGTGTTTAGAGCTGATTTAATGGTCAATGTACTTCCGTAAATACTGGCTTCTGCCGGGCGCGGCTATGATTTTATCGCATCATTTCGCATTCATCTCAGTTTGATGAACAGGGTTGTCAGTTGGAAGCCGCAAGGGTAAGAATATAGATAGAGACAAAATGGCATTGAACAAACGCTATGGAGGGGCACAGAATAATTAAGGTCACCTGCATGAACTTAGAAGACAGAACGGAAAGGTACAATACATTATCCAAAGCCCAGTCCGCTGGGCATGGAAACCTTACGTTAGTCAAACGTTTAGTCAAACGTAGTATGTGTACATACACCCTTCCCCATGTCTTGTCCTAGTATATCTGCAATTAAGGCTAGTGCTACACAAAGTCTGAGGCATTACATCAGGTTAGGGCGCGTGGGACCAAACTGACTAGCTGATTTGGTCTGCCTTACCAGGTAAAATCATTAATGACATGAACAGCGCTGGCATTTCTTGTCCATCCCGATATTTGCACATACGTTGTATCACTGACCGTATGCAGTAAGGAGCAAGTAGTATCTTTCGTTCGAAACGACACAGATTACACAAGAGTACGCCCCAGTAATTGTATGTATGTGACTGTGCACATTCAGGGTACGTCCTAGTGTTTGTGTGTGACTGTACACGTTCAATGGTACATCAGGGTACGCCCCAGTATTTGTGTGTGACTGTGCATGTTCAATGGTACATCAGGGCGCATGAGTACGCCCCGGTGTTTGCGTACGACCATGCCCGTCCATTGCGCAGTACTGACCTCCTGACCCCTAGACCAGGTCCTGAGATGATCGATGACGCCATTCGGCAGGTAATCAGTGAGTCCGGGCGAGATGGTGGCGCAGTGCCTCTGTAAATAAGGTCATTCTGCCCCACGGAAAGGACATGGTAGCTCACAGACGATATGGGACCTGGGTTGGAGCAGAACAAGAAAAAATGTTCACGCTATCACGGCAATTATGTACAAAAGTTTCTACAGAAATATGGTCACTTACAGTGTCGTCTGTGAGAATTATGCGGTAAAGTCTAATGAACAATATATGTTATGAAAAACTTAAAATGAAAAACAATATATGTTGGCGAAAAATTCTAAACTAGTCAACCTCCGGGTACCGCATCATACACTTTTATTGATTTTGTTCAATTGGAGGAATGGAAAGAACCCGATCGGCTGAAAGTGACCTCGATATTCTGATAATGAAGACCTACTTTTGCGTTCAATTGCCAGGACCGCTTTATTGAGTTTAGTGCGCACTCAGTGACCAATTTGGCCAGCAATGGATTGTACTATTTTTACGTGTTTGTATAAAGTGTTTTGTATAAAGCCCCTGTCACACATTCAAGAATTTGGCCTTACGCTGTTTAAAACATTGGAGGGGTTGTCGGGAGGTTCGATCATGGTTGGCTGTAAGCTAGCAGAACACTAGCCAACCATTCGGGAGAAAGTTTGCAGCTGTGTGCGGGGCGTGTTCAGGGGTAAAATTTGACTCAAGTTTAACTTAAGATAGTTCCGATTAGTATGGAAAGGTAGCCATGGCCTAATATGGTCAGACCGTCAGAGTGCTCCCGAACGTCAGCCGAATCTGTTCGGCTGGTGGTCGGGAACAAATTCGTGGGAAGGTCGTGAATGTGCACGTGTGACAGGGGCTTAACAGCGATGTGGTGGAACGAAAAAAAAACACTTCTAAGTGTTAAAAACTATAATTTGGGAGGTGGGTATTCGCTATAGATCATTTTAGTACACGCAGTTTTTGAACCTGCATAGATTTGTATGTCCTATGGAAGTCACATCGTCCGGTTGTCAATGATTCACTACCAGTCATACACACGGACCTTGAGCCGAGCTGAATTTCTTGTTAAGATTCTGTGCCTGTTGCGAGGACCCGTCGCGGGGAATATATCCTATTGATTTTGTGCTTAGAAGGGCAGAAACTCAATTTGTGCCCAGCGAGGGAAACAAACGAATTATCCTCAGTCCGCAATGGTCGGGTGGAAGAAAAAACGGTTGAATCTGGATAGTCGTTGGTGAGATATAGATGAACTGCGAGCGCACGGAATGACGGTATGGGACGATAACACAATTACAAGGGGCCAAAGACGCGTCATTCGGACGAGCCCCTCGATTCATCACTGCCGTCTAAGTGGTAGGAATAATGGTGGAAACGAATTAGGAAGACAATTAGATGGATCTGTACACGCCCTATTGAAGCAGATAGAATGGCATTGGGAAATTGGAAAGCAGCGCTGATTCAAACATTGATGTTATCTATTCTAGTGACATCTCTTACTAATGATTTCAGGACCAAGGGGACCAATAGCGAACTTTCACTTGACTCGTTTAAGTCGAACGTTTATGGTAGCATCCCAAGACGTAAGGCATAAAACCGAGGTATAAAATGTGGCGTATGTGCTGCTGTATCAAACAATGTTCAGATTCGTTTCTCGTCTTATATCTACGTCATACCTTTGCTTTTATTTCGAGGGCCAAACGTCAATTGTCTGAATGACGATGCGTAATTGCATAGGGATTGCACGTATTGACGTAGTGTTCTCTCTTCTTCTTGTGTCGCCATCACAGAGACTGAAGTGCCCACTTGCCGGGTGTGTCACCAGGAGTTCAAAGGTTACGCGACGTTAGCCACGCACCAGAGCACGGAGGACCACTGGCTCGGGACTGACGGGGAGGCGGGCGGCGCGGAGACCGAGGAGACGGACGCCGAGGACTCGGACCTGGAGGACGTCAGCGATGTCAACTTCAGCGACTCGGAGTGTGGTCAGTTGGCGGGAATTTAACTGGGGTGGCGTTATGTAGATATCCTGAAGGATCGTCAGACACACATGTACAGTTTATTTTCATGAAATCCCTATCCATTTTCCTCACATTATCGATAATAAAAGAAGACTGTATAAACTATAACGAATAATTGTTCGATATAATGGGGAAGAGATAAAAATATTGGATATTTTCGGGACGACTTGTTGATTGTTTTGTGCTTCTCGTTCCCAGACTGGAGTGAGGAGGTTGGAGACAGCGACTCGGACAGTGACGATGAGTCAGACGAGGAAAAGCTGGACAACGCGCAGAACGACAACGTCATAAGAGACGTCACCGCATAGCGGACAGCCGGAACGCCGCAAAAAAAATCGTCTGCGGGTAACCATGGTGATCACGTCACCTGGTCAGGAGAAGGTTTTCCAGACCAGATTATCCGGACGGAATCTTTATGATGTCATAGATTCTGTCGCTGTGGCTTTATATACGTACTCGTCAACAATATTCAGGAAATGATGACTAGAATTTGGCAAAACATTTCTTTTGAATTAATGTAGGTTAAATGCTATGTCATCTGCAAGGATGCAATTGAGAATACGTGCTTCGTTTTTACCATGAAGAAAGGTAACCGTGGGGTACCGGTGATGTGGACGCGTTTTTGCTGTAGTTAGTCTATGACAGTAGGTAGGCTTTGTGGGTCAAAGTTGCGCAGTACGCGAGAAAAGCCTGGATTTTTATGGTGCTTATCTCTTTTCTATGCAGAATCATGTCTTCTATACTTGACTAAAATTTCCCGGTATCTGAAGTGTTTCGCTCTGCACGGTTGGAACTATCCGTAGAAATGACAGCTTTCAATTTTCACGATATCAGCAACAACAACAGACGACTGTACCACGCCTCAAAGCAGATCACATAACTGTATTTAACACATTGTTCTAAATTGGATGCTGTGAAGTCCGTTCAGAGCTAAGTAATTAAGGTTGTGTGTCAGAAGGCAAAGCTGCACAAATGCCATTCTAGCACGTTTTGTATTCTAGTCTCTATGAAATGTCCAAATTTATGACTCTCCAGAATGAATCACTTACTTTATAACATTACGTGGGATCTCTGGTGGCATTTTATGGCACCTCGCCTGTGGGGTAGATAGACCATGCTGTAGAAATATTGCGGACTGCAAATGGGAAAGTTCATGGGAGTGTGAGGAAGTGATATATTTCAGCGGATCCTTTATCGACGGTTGGCTTTAAATGAAGCGATGAAGGATTGTAAATGCACAAAATAATGGACCTGTGGGATGAGCTGGTTCGACTGAGATACTAGTACGTGGCGAATCTCCAGGAATTATGTCTCCCTTGTTGTCTGTGAACACCTTATGTTTTATGAAATATCGATATCTTACACGAACAGAGGGGCCCAGTACAGCGAATATAGCAGGAAATATGGAAAGATAATAAATGTATAATGGAGACTGTTATATAAATCAACTGTGAAGTTGGTGATAGCGAATACAACATGTAGAAGGGAGAATTTGTTAGGAGAAATAGAAGGTAAATCACATGTTCTTGGCTACTGAACGATACCGTGAGAGTAGAATGTTACAGAATGAGGTTCTTGAAACAGAATTGAAGCCTAGAATGGTTTTCAAGTAGCGTAGAAGAGAATCTGTCTTCTAACGCACCCAAGTAGAAAATGAATTTCAGGTCTTTGTAAATATAACGACCGTTTTACTCACTTGTGATGTTGTTGGCAAAGAGCTGCTTCCCTGACGTAATGGTGCGTTCTCCGATGTGACGGTGCATTTCTCTCGACTGTTTTCTGCGCAATTAAACCAGCTGGTGTAATTTCCGACTGTCCATTTCTGTGTATGGTACGGGGATACGAACTGTTGGTGTTGAAGTCAATTGTGTAGAGACAGTGGTAGTGCGTGTGTCTGTGTGTGTGTGTGTGTATATGTGACTATCCTTTTTATCTAACAAGAACCATTTTCAACACCTACACTGACAAGATAACTCTGCTTTAACTGCACCAGGTAAGTACGAAAACGTCACGTACAGGTGACTCGTGTCACTGGAACGAAGTAAATCGATCCCAGCGGTCGCGCCCTCTAGTTCCACAAGCTGGTTATGCACCTTAAGTGCTGCCCTACCTTTGACACTGTGCTGGTATACCTCTCCACTTGGACGAACAATTTTGATGAAAAAGTCATATATTTTGTCACGAGTCAGATTGAGATTGTTGCCCTTCCAGTGTATTCGTGTGTAAGAGCCGCACCAGAGTGCCTGCACGTAAGTTACTAGTAATTCATTGCCTCCAAATGGACAGGCGTGGTGCTCATGTCAAAACTGGCACCAAGACGAATGTTCCCAGTTGCTAAGTGTTGTTCCCAGCTCAATTTTTCCCAACTTTACGAGCGCTAACTATGTCATTTTTCTCTGCAACGGCTGTACAACACTTTCCACGGCTTTCGGACAATTTTCTTCTTACGGTACTCGTAAAGTACCTTAACGGTCTGGCAGTCAAATGGCTAGGTTGTAAAATTTCATCTATGGTTCGAAACTCATTATTTTTCACCTTTTTTCCTTTTGAACTTGAAAATAAAGGTACAGAATAGCACAAGTACTGCAGTAAAAGAGAAATGGTTTACAAGTCATCTTGCCGAACCTGTAGCATATCGCTCTGTCAAACGGTCTTAACGGTTTTCTCTCATGTAATATAGCGCAAGAGTTGGTATGACACTGGTGCTGGCCCAAAGGACGCGCGCTTTACATATCGGGTGTTTCAGATAAGTCATATACACACATCAGTCGACTTGGGTATGACCAGGTAGCGCGCAGACAAAGAGTATAGTCTCACCGTGTCTACTTCAGAAGACTGGCCGAAAGCTTTAGGTGTGAAAAATCCCTTGTGTTGGAACAAAAGTTTTAACTTTAAATACGGTGTGTGTTGCTGATATGTCAGAAACAGAAACATACTATTCACATCGACACTACAAACACGTCCACGTCTATATTGGTACGATGTGGTCGGATAAATGCCAATATCGAGGCATGGGTTATGAATCCATCATATAACCCAATTTCCAGCAGCCCCGCCATCTATCATATCATGTGGACGCGTGTCCCCTGTCCGACGATCCATTTCAACTCTACTGTCCTTTCTAGCGGTTTTCAATGTCATTTCTATGGAAAATATCAACCCAGCCTCAACGAGAAATGCAGAAGATCTAGGTTTAAGGGCGAGTTCTTGCTGTATCATCATGACCGTCCACTCAATCTAGAGACATATTCCCAGTGGTAGCATTCGTGAGCCTGATTTTTGGCGGGAAATTGCATAGATTTGACAATGACGTAGTCTGGCATGGGCTTCAACCTTTAGAAATTGCATGGCCAAATGACACGTGGCAACAAGTCTGGTTGATTCAGAAGCGAAGACAATAATGTTGTAGATTCTCTTTGGGTCTATCGAAAAAATGACGCTCGCTCTAGCTAGGAACCGCATCTATGTACAGAGTATGTATCAATGTTCAAGTACCTCATTTGGAAGAATCGCAGTTGTACTGAAACTTACTTGGTTGTATAGCTTATATTATCGTAGTACGTTACTTATCCAAGTCTGGCGTGTGTTCATGGCGTAGCGGTAGCGTGTTCGGCCCAGGCCCAAGAGGTCCTGGGTTCGAGTCCTACCCGGTGTCACCGATCTTGTGCCCTTGGGAAAGGCACTTCAACACGACTTTCCTCACTTCACTCAGGTAGAAATGAGTCTGGTCTCAGGTTTGACATCTTGAAGAGGTGATATTCACCTGTTATGTCAATCCTTCCACAAATGTGGTAAATCTAAATCTTCATTTAAAAAAGTCTATTCTGAAAGGTAAACGTTAATATGTTACAGTCCGATGAACAATGGACGCGATAAAGGTTTTAGTACAGACAATAACGTATTTTCCTCACGTCTTCCTCTTCTCAACCATCGAACCAAAACTTTCCAACGCGGCTGAAGCGCTCCAAACTTTTTCTACTTTCGTCAATTGCTCGTAACGGACGGGCGGTATAAGGGAGAAGGCGGCACCGGTGTGTTCCGTGTCCCCTGCCGTGCGAGGTGCGCCTGAGAATACAAAATGGGCGAGGAGAAATGGAGAATGAACGGACTGAGATCGGCTCCAGTAAGCTCTGCCGAATGAGATCACCGTGGGTAGTTTGGTAGAGCGGTAATGAGCAAAATAAAAGGCTTCTGCTGAGCAAGAATCTGCTAGATTGCAATTACGAACACTCTCCACGGTCTCCCGGCTTTCCCGGAATTTCTGAAAAAGTACAGTTCGCATTAATTATGATCTATTCCTTTGGAATCCGAGATGAGAGCTGGCAAGTCTTCAAATGATTCTCTCACTGAATCTGAATACAGCCATGTCACTTCTTTAGAAGATCTCCTTTCTTTACATGGCACGCGGCAGTGCCTTAGGCATGAGTAGTGCTTTTGATACCATCTGCAGTGAAGCTGCCAAGACGCTATTGTAACGTCGCTGTTCCAAGCCCAGGGATTACGCTCATGAAAACGGAGAGATAAGCCTGGAACAATTTTCTTATTCTTTTTAACACATCATACTCCGCCTGGACGGCATCTAATCGCTCTGAAGGATTTTGAAAACGACGTCGGTTGTGATGTAAAATAAGAGCGATGTCCTGAAGGCAATTCTTTTGACACAGGTACCGTGATGACGTGAGGGGAATGAGTGATTAAGAAGTTTGCCGTTCACAAGTAGACTGGTGCAAATTATTCAGGGTCTGAAACCAGCACACTCTGGCACTTTTTAACGGGTATGATGAATAGACGGATAACTTAACGGTGAGTAATTTGGTCGAAAGGCCAAAGTTTGAATGACACAAGTGGAAGCTACAGTTGTGATTGAAAGCTCATAAAGAAGACATCGTTTGAACGGTGCCATTTGTCATCCAGGGACTCATTTCGGCGAGGAGATTATTTCTACCGGGCTAGGATTGATGAGGCTGGAAAACAAGAGCAACAAAGGTCAGCAAAAGGAGGGAATTGTCGTGAAGATAGCAAAGAAACTTAAGTGTTTCTGACGCATGACTTCCTACCATGACCTTTTGTCAATGCAGAGTTTACCATTCAAAGCTTTGTTGATCTTTGGTTAGCCAGGCGAACATAGTCACAATACTTATTCATGAAAGTGCTATCACGACTGCTGGTATTACTCCAAACCATTTTTAACCGTCTCGCTGTACTAATAATCATGTAGTCGTGCATAGCAACGTAAAAAAATTTATATGGTGAGCTCCAAGAAAAATGTGCATGAAATTCGGTATACCGCTATCTGAGACCTTCATGTCACCACTGGGCACCAGGAATCAGCAGGACCCGGCAATCAAGCCGTTGGGTTCGATTAAACAGTCGGTGATAGATGGCGGAGGGACGGGCCGACTCATGATGAGACGAGCGGTACGGAGAGAGGACAGCTCCGGTTAACCTCGCGATCAGTCTTCACAGACACAACTGGTCCACAGTGTGAACGCCTGCTGTTTGTAGAGTCAGGTTGTCCCACGTGAGTCTGTCTTCCCGACTGTTTCATGACAAAAAGATGACCTCACATGAAACAAAGACTCCATAGCTCTCTCTAGGAATGCTCTTGAGTCCACGTATTTCTATCAATCACAGAGAATACCATAATGTCCCATTGAAAGAATCAAAGAATCTACACTCGCTACCTAAAAAGGAAAATAAAACAAGACTGACATTCACGGGATTTGTAATATTTACCGTTTTACAAATTAACAAAACTGCATGGTTCTAAGCTTGGAACCTGAACAAGTAGTTCCCGATAAAAGCTATGTATATACGTACAACTTTCGGGGCGACCCCTTTGCAGGCAATTGTCTACTAGTTAATGCTGGGTTTCTAGAGTTGCGCAGCAGGTAGTTAATCATTTCTTGTCAACGATCTATCTTGGCCTTGGGTGGCGCAGTGGAACTTGTGCAGACAACGTGAGACTTTTTCTCTTCCCTAATCGCCTCTCCCAAATGGCCATGAAAAGTTACCTCACGGGTAAATACCTCATTATCCTCATACAGGTCTCCTTTTGATGGATTAAACAAAGTCCAGATTACTGGGTCGTGTTCCCCTTGGAGCTCAATCAGGGGCACATCGTGATCCATCATGGACGACCAGAAGGTCACCTGAATGGAAATGTTGTCCCGCTTCTAATCATACATTTTACTTCACTAACACCTTGAGGAGATGGTTGCATTGTGTTATCAGTACTGGCGGGACAACAATTAGAACATGGAATTATCATGTCAGGGAGAAAGACAGCCACAGTACTGCTAACACAAACGATAAAACGGAATGCAACAGTAAAAATTCCAAACTTACAGAAATTGTGAACATTGGCACACTTTATCGAGTATTTCTCAAACAAATGTATCGACTGAATGGCTTATACATCAACAGCGTCTCGACATCAGGTCAGAAAGAAGCGTTCGTCTGGCGTACGAACGTAAACCAGTCACTTGAGTAGGTACTCGTGTAGAAGGGTGACCATATAGAGCCACAGATAATACAGTGCATAGGAGAGACATCTTTTTAGATCAAGGTTTGGTTCTCATTTCCAGTATTGAAAGACGTAAACGTTCTCTTGTTATCAGCCACTGCAGCCAATCAGTAAACCCAGCTGAACTGTAGCCTGCCATTAGCCACCGTACGTCAAGCGGTAATGGAGCAGATTACCATCCGCGATAACAGTCAACTGTATATAGCTAGCTTTTGGAGAAGACAAAAATACGAACATCAGGGAAACTTTGTATTTTGTGGCAATGAATCACTGGCGAAACAGATCATTACAAGGGTTAGCAAAGGCAGAACTAAACTTTAGTGAATAATTATTTCACAGGAAGGAATGCTTTAGCTTTGGTGATGCCTCTGCCCTAGCGCAAACTAGTGATGTCAATGAAATCATATTTCCGCTGCTGGATGGCTCCACCGCTATCACCCGGGATGCTGTAGTAGTTTCCTCACGTTTGCACAGGGGCACATTTTGCAGTTGATCCATTTGTTCGGCCGCTCCAGGGACGTCCCAGGGCTTCCCACAGACCGCAGAGCTGCTGGCATTGTTCCAATATCACCATTCCGGGATTAGGCACAGCGTCATGCAGACTGTACTTCTGAAGGGATATCTGTAACGTACGTGCCCATGCGACACTCATGCACACACGGACACCCTATACTGATACGCACTAGTATTGCCAATAGATAGTTACGGAATCAAAACATTATTCGTCTTATACACAACTAAAAGACGTTACCGGTATCTTCAACGTTACGAAGTAAGGTCGTACGTTCTGACCACTTTATTTATGAAAAGAGACCACACGGAGATAAAAAAAATGTTTTATAATGAACGGCGTCGAATTCGAAAGTGTTTCAATGGTCAAACATAGAATGTTCAAACTTTTACAATACGTCTGTGGAACAACTTTTGCCTCCGCATTTAGTTACTAGCCATGTTTTTCCAGAGATAGAGTCAAACAGAACGATTATTCACGCCATAGTCTACTCCATTGGAGCTCACTTAATTAGTGACATTCGCACCACTGATAAGAAGTGATGAGTTGAACGTCCGTGAATCATTTTGACAATTGAAGTAGAACAAAGCGCAGAGCGTGCACTATCAATCACTTCCAAACAGGCAGGGATCAGGAGAGAAAAAGCAACATACCGCCATGTTTAACCGTATGTATAATCCCCCTAATTATTAAAAGTTCTGAATATTAGGGACCTCCCAAAATTGCTGAATGTTAGGGACCTCCAAAAATTTCCTTTAAAGTGGACGCAGCGCCACCCAACGGAATGTTGCAGGACGACAGGCACCCCACCAATTTGGTTTTGGAATTCAATGCATTTCATGGCCACCTACCTGTTCATGGGGTCTGTAAAAGTGTTAAGACTATATTATGTACAAGCTAGTATTTGAAGCCACAAACATGTACGACTCAACTTGTTTGGAGTTTTTTTTGCACATTTAATTCTCTGAAGTTCTGTTGGATAATATTAACCTAGTAACTTCCCATTTCTTCTCTTCCAAAGGACCTTTAGCATCTTCTGGAAGATAAAAATAACCCTGACAGTAACAATCACATATCTTAGGACTCATTCTAATCACATACTAGTAACATGTGTACAACAAAATACCATCAATACAAAACAGTACAAATTACCATATAAATAAGGATTTGGTTGCAATTATAATCACTGTACATAAATCAATACAATCCGCATATATCTTTCACATCACAGTATCATAATTGGGTACCAAAGCACAGCGACAATTACACTAACAAGTACCCAACAAACAAACAAACAAAACAGTTTATATCACTAGAGTCCCGTTTTCAGCACTAATTTAACAGTAAATGCTTGATGCCAGTCAAGGATATAACATGTACACATAACTCGGCGGGTCTGGATCAGATCACAGGGCTCAAAATACTTTTTTCTGCATACCTGCACTGGTGCAGGTAACATTGAAAATTACCTGTACCTGACAAATTTTACCTGCACCACTCACACTTTGGGAAGTATGGATCATACTAAAACTGTTCACAAACCATTGCCATTATTTCTTTTATACTTCATAGGTGGTTAAAGTGAATGGAGCAAATAAAAATCTGCATACACCTACATTTGTATATGAACCCAGCACATGGGCCAGCTCAGATTAGGTGCACCCTGACATCAGAAACTGTACCGGCACAGCTGCAGTTTTACCTGCACTAAGGTGCATATGCACCCAGTATTTCAAGCCCTGGATCATGAGGTCTGTATACAGTGCATCATCTTGTGTTAATGTTTGGTTCTTACATCATATAGGACTTGGTACATCAGAGCCATTGGTTATAATGTAAAATTTGGTCTTTGTAAGAGATAGTAGATCTCCAACAGCTGCTTACATCTATACAAGGGAGAAAATACAGTCTGCAAAAAGTGCACCAACTAACTATGTACAAGTTTACATTCTACACTGCATACATTAAGTACAGTGGGGGACCAGGGATATGTTTATCGAAAGAAGGGAGCACACAGTTGTGTACTCGCTATACATGAGTATAGTGCCCCTGCATGGAACAGTTTAATGTTAGGTAACATACGTCATTTGGGGCTTGCTACTATACTGATGCCATACCAAGGAACAGGCATTCATTTCTCAACTTACTAATAGTAATACAACACTTTGCTTGAATATAGATTGTAATGCCTAGGCACATAATACCAGTGGCATAACAATTTAGCAGTCACTTCTAAGTTGTACAACAGAATCTCACTATATTTCAAAGTAAGTACAGTTAACTGTAGCTGAACGTTTTACAATCAGTACTGGTACAGAAGCCCCTTAGTAATAAATTACAGTATGTTCACTTAACTTGCACTGGCATTTACCAAGACTGTTACCCAGTATATGTTTTCCACAGTAAATCTGTGAAGCAAATTGACCTACAATGTGTGGTACATGATGTCATGATCAAGCAGATGTTACAAGCAAATCATTATGATCAAAACAACTGTTACACTATTTTGAAACCAAACCAAACAAACAAAACTAAACCATTGTCTTGCAGCAATATATTTCCACGAGCTTAGTGCAAGGTTGAGGTAAAGATAGTTGTAGTTAAGGAATGTTAGTTTTGGTCCTGCATTTTAAAGTCAACTGCACTGAGTACTTCACAACATACTTGGAGCAAACTAACCACTAACATTACTTTGGCAGAGTTTCTAGACTAAAGCTTAAAAACATCCCTTCACTAAAACATTTAAAACAACTGTACAGCATCAACACGTAGAAGCAAATTGATCCCACTCAAATCATACTACGTCTTCATAACTGCACCAAAGCACACTAGAACAAATGTGGCTGCATTTACTTGTGTACATCAATACTGGTGCACCTCTGCACCCAGGAACATAGCACATTCCCACTGGCCATTATCAAACAGCATCATATTTCCTGTAGCACTGGTATTCAGACTTAATATGACTGAAGTGTATGACATATCCTACCATAAAAAAATACAATGTAAACTGACTGTTTGTGCATGCTCTACAGAACTTTGGGTACTTTTACTGCGGATATTCTCAAAAACTTTTTCTGATTACAACCAGCCTTTTCTGTGTGAAGAAGAATTGACTACCCATGATCTAAAGCAATGCACATACTGATGAAGCCTAAGTTAAAGGATTCATCACTGACATGACAATGATTTCCAATTGCTACATGTACACCACCCGTTATAAATGGTCTCAAAACATTTCTGCTTCTTTGAGCATTTGGCTTGACAAATTGACTTTGGAAAATAGATGTAAGACTAAGGAGCCTAACCACCTCCACACCTCCTACATGTATGTGTGGCACTTCACCATGTCAGTACTCCCTTATCCCTTGACGAGTACAACATGTAGCCAAAGGCTACCTTAGCATGGGATGGTTAACCACAGACTCCCAGCTGGCAATCAGGTGGTTTCATACTATTTTACTTTCAGTGATACTGCAATAAGCATTGAGCCTCTGATGATGTCTTACTCACTCAACAGCAATGGAACAATAATTGGACCATAATTTTTTTTGCAACAAAATTTTCTTCTATTAAGGACTACTATCCCTTTTAAACAGTGATAGCATACATATATGTCAACATGTATGCACATGTTCATCTCTGTTCTTAGTTCCTAGCCATGTTATATGTAGCTATAATGTATCATTCCCAGCCACCTTTCTGTACTAGTTCTAAATATCAACAATCATTAAAACAATGAGACAAACAAACCAATAGAATTACATCTAGGCTCATAGTTTCTCTTGGCCCATGAAAAGTACCTTCTAAAAGAATCCAACAACATCCCAACTGCAGTGATGTGTTTGTCATCTGAACACCTCCTTATCAAGATACAACAGGGAAGGCATTGCAGCGTCACTCAGCCTCCGCCGCGTCTATAACTCGTCGTCCGAGCTGAGCAGCATTGTCTTCTCGTTGGTGGACGAGGAGCGCCCGAAGTGGCCGCCGTTGCGAGGCTTGTCCAGTTCCTTGTCGGAGGTGCTCTGCTGCGTGTACTGCTGGTAGGCCGGCGAGAAGTTGTGCACAGTGTCCTGGATCACGTCGTTGGGGTTCATGGTGTCACGCAGACTGCTGGAGATACTCTTCATGGGCTCTCGGCGCTCAAGGTCATGTTGGTCATCTGTGTACACCTACAGAATACAGGCACATTTGTACGCAGGTTAGTTGGGCTGGAATATTTGACATTATGCAAGCATGACAGCCATAATCAAATTACAAGGGACAGAAGATAGTGTGTTCTTGTTACATTCACTTCACATCCAGGAAGGCATCAACTTGCAACCACTTCATTGCGAGATGATGAAAACTACTTCTTTCCTGGTAATAGATTTGCATTAGGATAAAAACTTTTTGTAATGTTTCAAAGAGCAAATTAGATGTCATCCTACAAAAAGCAGAAACTGTTTCACATCCCGAAGCAGGGTACTCACATTGTGAGGGAAGGCATAGCGTAGCGCGATGGCGGCAAAGAACATCTCGATGCAGATGAAGAAGTTCTGCCAGCCGGCGGCCACGGTGCCGGTCCCGATGCGCTCCTTCCCGTTCTCCGAGTAGATGGGGCTGATGATGTCCACAGTCTCAAAGATGGCCAGCAGGACAGCTGTACGACCAAAACATACTCATGAATTTCAAGTGAAAAACTGATCTATCTGTTTATCTCATTTCTCCAGAGGAACACCCTCCCTTGACTCCAGTCTTTTTGTAATTGGTTTCAATGTACCAATCTGTACATATCATCAAGAAATATCACATACAGATACATATACTGTAGTCAAATACATATACACAAGATCTACTTCAGGCATTAGTAGCAGTGCTCCTCTGATGTTTTCTATTTGCCTTCGACATGCAAAGTTAGGCAACTACAACAATCAGTGAGAAGATTCTCACTCACAACTAAAAGGTGCACAAGCTTCCCTAACTGTACAGTATTTATATAACATGCAGCTTGTGCTGTAAAAAAAAAAAGCAATGGCAGACTTTACCCACTCATAAGATGGTGAGTACCTTTTGGCAGAACATGACGGCACTGCAGAAACAAAGACAAGCCAAAAACAACACTCCAATCCTTGTGGTGAAATAAGAAGTTAGATTTAGAACTGTCACCCTGGTGATTGACTTACATTGCCAGAAGGAGAGGAAGATGACAGCCTTGATGGTGAAGAACTTGAGCAGAGGGTCGTACATGGCCAGCAGGTCCTTGGTGGCGAAGTAGAAGAGGAAGAGCGCATACAGGGCCAGGCTGATGGAGATGTTGTAGATGATGGTGATGTACAGGTACCCACTGGTCGGCCTGTAATAACAGATCAGGAGGTGTTATTATAAAATATCATATAATGTTGTTTAACCTTCTCCCTGCTCCCCAACCCTGTAATGAATACAAATTTGGTGCCAAAAGGCTACTTCAACTGGGGAATGTTGAAATTCAACAAACATCTTTTACTTGAATTTTAAAGATATTCATTTCACTATGATTTTAAGACATAAGTTCCTTGTGAAACTAGTCTTAAAGTCCTCGGCGTCAAATGATGTCAACCAATACTGAAATCGTCAGAACCTTACAACACAACACAACACAACACAACACAACAAAACACAACACAGCATGGATGCAAAAAAGGCAGCTATTGTGATCAGAGTGAGAACTTACGAGAAGTTTCCGTCCTGGTAGAGGCCGAATGACTGTAGGATGATGGTGAGGATGGCCATGACAGGCTTCACAATGCAGAACTGCAGGGTGGCCTGTGGGACAGACAAGTGGGATGGACAAACGTTAGTGTGGGAACATGTGAAGCACCACAGATCATATTCATGCACAATTTTCTGCTACATTAGGTGACCAGCCATGCATGAAAACCAACATGTTTTATAAATCCACATGAATACTGCTTCCCTTCTTTCAAAAGCACACAAGAGCAATGTATTACTAAGAGAAATGACATCATAAGGCACTGCCAATTTGGTGCAACCTTTGCCGAATTCTGTTTGTAAAGAAAGAATTATTCAAAGTGGTGGTAAAAAAATAGTGGCATCCCTTTTTCAAAATACTAAGTGAATTAGTTAGGCAGAAGGCAATGGCAATTTCCTTAGTGCATGAACTCAGGTCTTTGGCCTGTGTGCCCAGGAATGAGCAGTAGGCCTAAATAAGTAAGCTATGTATGATATCCAGTTAAAAAATGCATTACAAAGGATATCATGCAGCAACTTCTGACATGTTGTTCCAAGCCCCTGATGGTCACTATGGTTACCCTACCAGATGTTCTTACCTGTTTACAGAAGCGCAAGAATCCGATGGTGTACTGTCTGCCTGCTAGGCAACATGTGCAGTAGAAAAAACTGGACCTGAGGAGACCATAAGGGGGCCATGTAAGATATGGGTTCAACCATACAAATGTACATGGGACTGACTGCAAACAACACTATGAGGTTTGTAGCATAAAAGATCTAAGAACACTCAATACTTAATTCCTAGGCACACATTGAATAAATCACAACTACAAGGTTTGCAATCTCTCCAGCTTTTCAACGAGGTTAGAGACTCTCCAGTCAATGGAATTTGTGTTTTGACGTAAGCAGCGAGCAAACTATTACATTGGCCTCAAAATGGAGGTACCTGATCATTCAGATTAAAATTCACATATAATATACTAGCCTCTGTGACCCTTGTACATACTGGTGAAATTGGTTGCACAATCACCCATTTCTCATGATGATGTTCAGTCCTTCAGGAGATACAACACGGCACAATTGCTCTATAATAACAGCATACAAGTTACCTCCAACAACTTCAGCAAAATTGCAATATCAGAATCATGACACATAGCCATCAACACTGTCTCATATCTTGCAGGGGCATATTGTACGGCTCAATTTCCTAGCTTAATGGAAACATAGCCTGACAAACTACTTATAAATCATGGCTAAGTGTACTTACTCGATAGGCTTGCCTCGTATCTCAGACATGATCTGACTCTCCCCTCCCAGGTACTCGTAACACAGGCTCAGGAAGTTGTAGATCACAAAAGCTGTATGTGGAAAACATAAGGAGAGTTACTGTTATTAGCTAGATGTAAATGCATGTTTGTAAATGAGAAGGTGCAACCATATATTTTGGGAACATACATGAACATGAACAGTAAATGTGTACCTTTAGCACTGGGAGGTGCAAAATGGTACAAAGATTTAATGGTACAAAGTAAATGAGACCTAATACATACTACATGCATATCAGCAAAATTTGCACCATAAAATAGCATTTCATGGGGTTACGTTTTGAAAATTTCAAAAGCTCCAAGGATGGTTGGGCTAAAGGCCCTCAGGGGTATAAATATCCCCCCCACACAAAATTTTGGGTTTTGTTCAAAATTTTGTAAACTAAAATACATGTGTACATCTAATCAAATCTACATTATTTTTCCTTGGGTACATTGCTTTTAGCTGCTTAATCTTATCCTTGCCAAGACAGCCTTTTGGTTTTAACTCTGCGCTGTAGGTAGAAGGTTAAGACTCAATGTACGAAGAAATCAATCCACACTGCTTGAGATTAATAGAAGGTTTTCCATTTGCCAACTGATGATGACTAGCTGTTCAATCTTTATTGCTCTGGTGCTTATTTATCTTTTTTGTCTTCAAAGGACTAGAGTTGACCTGTTCCCCATATATCTGCAGGAAGGTTTTATTCTCCCCTGTTTAAGCCCTACACGATCAATACAGCACTCAGCTGTAGGAGCTCCCGGCATGACCTCCATGGAGCGAGGGCCAATTAGTTCTGTGAAGTCTAGTGGAGGAGATCAGGCAACATTTTAATCTGGCAAGTTGATTTCTCTTTCCTGCCATGACCCTGTACCCATCCCATTTCTCAAGACCGTACCAACATACAACCCAGACACAAACAAACTCAAAGCCGCTCCAAGATATCCCAGTCACAAACAGGTCCTTGGGTGAAACTCTACCCCAAGTGGAGGGTGGGATTGGACAGCTGAACCAGCATTTTAAAGGTCTTTCTAACAAGTAAATCCTAAATGGCCCACAGCTTTTAAGTGACCTTGCAACTACTCAAACATGGCTAACTGCTAAAAGAAAACCAGGAAAACACAAATGTCAAATGTTGGGACTAAAGCAGCTTGGAACTGCTTCCTTTCAGTGCTGCTCCTGAGCCGAAGACTTAATCATGCCCCTGGGCAAAGGAGCCCTTAATCTCTTCAAGGGCCTACAGCATCAGTCTAATCTGTATGGAATACATGCACCTGTGTACAACTAAGGAGCACGGTAATTTCTTTTCATGCAGGGAATCTCGTCTTGAATCTGAAAGAAATCAATGGTGGATTTCC
>NW_017802491.1:3447471-3451104 GCF_001625305.1 Branchiostoma belcheri
GTGGGAACATGTGAAGCACCACAGATCATATTCATGCACAATTTTCTGCTACATTAGGTGACCAGCCATGCATGAACACCAACATGTTTTATAAATCCACATGAATACTGCTTCCCTTCTTTCAAAAGCACACAAGAGCTATGTATTACTAAGAGAAATGACATCATAAGGCACTGCCAATTTGGTGCAACCTTTGCCGAATTCTGTTTGTAAAGAAAGAATTATTCAAAGTGGTGGTAAAAAAAATAGTGGCATCCCTTTTTCAAAATACTAAGTGAACTAGTTAGGCAGAAGGCAAGATCAATTTCCTTAGTGCATGATTTCAAGCCTGTGGCCTGTGCCCAAGGATGGGCAGTAGGCCTAAGTAAGTAAGTATGATATCGGGTATAAAACACATTACGAATGATATCAAGCAGCAACTTCTAATATGTTGTTCCCAGCCCCTCTCGATGGTCACTATAGATGTTCTTACCTGTTTACAGAAGCGCAAGAATCCGATGGTGTACTGTCTGCCTGCTAGGCAACATGTGCAGTAGAAAAAACTGGACCTGTGGAGACGATGAGGGGGACATGTGTAATGTGGGTTAAACAATACAATGTACATGACACTGATTTCAAACAACACTATGAGGTTTGTACCATAAAAGATCTAAGAACACTCAATACTTGCTTCCTAGGCACACATTTGAATAAATTACAACTACAAGGTTTCCTACCTCTCCAGCTTTTCAACGAGGTTAGAGACTCTCCAGTCAATGGAATTTGTTTTTTGACGTAAGCAGCCAGCAAACTATTACATTGGCCTCAAAATGGACGTACCTGATCATTCAGATTAAAATTCACATATAATATACTACCCTCTGTGACCCTTGTACATACTGGTGAAATTGGTTGCACAATCACCCATTTCTCATGATGTTCAGTCCTTCAGGAGATACAACACGGCACAATTGCTCTATAATAACAGCATACAAGTTACCTCCAACAACTTCAGCAAAATTGCAATATCAGAATCATGACACATAGCCATCAACACCGTCTCATATCTTGCAGGGGCATATTGTATGGCTCACTTTCCTAGCTTAATGGAAACATAGCCTGACAAACTACTTATAAATCATGGCTAAGTGTACTTACTCGATAGGCTTGCCTCGTATCTCAGACATGATCTGACTCTCCCCTCCCAGGTACTCGTAACACAGGCTCAGGAAGTTGTAGATCACAAAAGCTGTATGTGGAAAACATAAGGAGAGTTACTGTTATTATCTACATGTACATGCATGTTTGTAAAAGAGAAGGAACAACCATATATTTTAGGAATATACATATACATGTAGATGTACAGTACATGTGTACCTATAGCACTGGGAGGTGCAAAATGGTACAAAGATTTAATGTTACTAAATGAGACGTTGAAATTAGCTTTGCATACCAGCAAAATATGCACCATAAAATAGTATTTCAGAGGGTTAAGTTTTCAACCAGCTCCATTAGGCTGGTTGGGCCAAAGGTCCCCAGTGCTCACAGGGGTTCAAATATCCTCCTCCCAACAAAATTTTGTACTGCCTACAGTGCACTGTATTTTTACCTTCGCCAAGAAGGTTATGTTTTCGTAGGCGTTCGTGTGTCTGTGTATGTGTGTGTGTGTGTGTGTGTGTGTGTGTGTGTCAGCACGATAACTCAAGAAGGCTAAAATGGATTGTCTTGATATTTGGTAGGTGGATAGGTCTTCATGAGACGTGGAACTGATTAAATTTTGGGCCCCCTAGCGGCTTGTTATGGTACTGCAGCTGAACTTCCTGTTTTGATATCTCGTGATCTAGACATGCTAGGGTGACGAAATTTGGATGGTAGGTAGCTCTTGTGCTGGGGAAGAAGTGATGTGAGTTTGGCCTCCCTAGCGGCTTGCTCTGGAACTGCAGAGGCGTTAGTTGAAAAATATTTAAAGGCTGATAACTCTAGAACCGATTGATGGATCGTCGTGATTTTTGGCATGTAGGTAGCTGAAGTGATGCTTAACATAATAATATTATAATTATGCATATATTAATGTAATTTGCATAATTAATGAGGAAATTCTATAAATCAGCTGCATTCCATGATAGGACTATTCAAGCTTGTGACATATGTAATTAAGAATGGCAGAAATACAGGCAGATATCGATTATGCAAATGAAGACTTAATTTGCATAATTAATGAGAAAATGTTATATTTACATAGTGGTAACTGCCTGGAATTTCATACTTGGGATATTTGAAAGTTGTGTGAAGGTGAACATAATTAAACATAACTTATTCAAATAAGGACCTCATTTGCATAATTTATGAGGAAATGCTATAATGGCATTCTTTGATAAGATAAGACTGTCTTCTGGTGTAGAATATGATCAACAGATATAATTGATGCAAATATAGGATCCTATTTGCACAATCAGGGGGATTAATCTATACATGTAATTTCTTACTCATAAAGGCTAACATCATTTGGCGAAGGTATGAGATCGTGGAACTCTAGTTTACCATGTAAAAGTGCTGGATCTGAAAAAGACCCGGAAAACTGCCAGATTTGGGTTCTGTTCACGTTTTGAAAACTAAACTATGGGGAAATACAAGTGTACATCTAATCAACTCTACATTATTTTGTCTTTGGGTACATCGAAACCTTATCCTTGCTAATATAACCGTTTGGTTAACCGTTTTAACACTGCACTGCAGTGCAGGAAGAAGGTTAAGACTCAATGTACGAAAAAATCAATCCACACCGGTTGCGATTAATAGAATGTTTTCCATTTGCAACCTGATGATGACTAGCTGTTCAATCTTTATTGCTCTGGTGCTTATTCATCTTTTTTGTCTTCAAAGGACTAGAGTTGACCTGTTCCCCATATATCTGCAGGAAGGTTTTATTCTCCCATGTTTAAGCCCTACACGATCAATACAGCACTCAGCTGTAGGAGCTCCCGGCATGACCTCCATGGAGCGGGGGCCAATTAGTTCTGTGAAGTCTAGTGGAGGAGATCAGGCAACATTTTAATCCTGGCAAGTTGATTTCTCTTTCCTGCCATGACCCTGTACCCGTCCCATTTCTCAAGACCGTACCAACGTACAACGCAGACACAAACAAGCTCAAAGCCCCTGCAAGATATCCCAGTCACAAACAGGTCCTTGGGTGAAACTCTACCCCAAGTGGAGGGTGGGATTGGACAGCTGAACCAGCATTTTAAAGGTCTTTCTAACAAGTAAATCCTAAATGGCCCACAGCTTTTAAGTGACCTTGCAACTACTTGAACATGGCTAACTGCTAAAAGAAAACCAGGAAAACACAAATGTCAAATGTTGGGACTAAAGCAGCTTGGAACTGCTTCCTTTCAGTGCTGCTCCAGAGCCGAAGTCTTAATCATGCCCCTGGGCAAAGGAGCCCTTAATCTCTTCAAGGGCCTACAGCATCAGTCTAATCTGTATGGAATACATGCACCTGTGTACAACTAAGGAGCACAGTAATTTCTTTTCATGCAGGGAATCTCGTCTTGAATCTGAAAGAAATCAATGGTGGATTTCCACCAGGAATTGTCATGAAATTTCCTCTCAAACCTGATGAGCATGTACCTGTGGGAGACAGACAATTCTGTTTTC
>NW_017802491.1:3451124-3452813 GCF_001625305.1 Branchiostoma belcheri
TAGATTTCTCTGCACTGGCATGGAACAGAAGATTGAACATCATACATGTATGTATTTTTCCATGACTGGAGGCAGCGGGACATTGATCTTCACTTGGACGTGGCCCATGGTCAGGTGGGCGGCCCAGAATAACACACGCCATCAAGCACAGGCCGCCACTGTCCCAATATCTTTCAGGACAATTACCCACATAACCAATTTCACCATCGCTTCCCATCCCCGCATGGCCTGCACGGTCAATACCAATCTAGTCATTAGCTCTGAAACCAAGCTGTTTTTTTCTTCCCATTTCTGCTCTACAAGTTTAAAAATTCAGCATTTTAGCTGGTCTCTTGAATGGTTGAATACTTTCAATCATAACGATATCGTGTAACCTTTTTTGGTTGGAAGGATCAGTAAATATGGGAGGATATATATTATGAGAGAAGTTTCTAAATACGATACAATATGGAGCTTATACTGATAATGTTTTGATCTCCAGCTGAACTCTATATTATTAATGGTCACGGCTCATTTCAGTGTATAAAAGATCGACCAATCCTTTTTCATTGGACATTTTTCCTATTACAGTTGACTTTTACGGAGGACAGAGTCATTGATTTTCAGTGAGATCAATCAGCAGGTTCCCTGACTTGGAGCAGGCCTGGAGAGTCACACATGACAATACAGATTAGCACTGGCTTCCACAACATGACCTCCAGAGACGGGTATGTTCTTTGCCTTACCAGGTGCAGAATGAACAATTCTGATTGTTTTATTGAGGAAAAAAATGTACTATTTGTAGCACACCATATGCATGTACATGTATTATTAATCAATAAACACAATTAGTGCAATATACAAGTTACAACAAAACAAATTCTTTTCGACTTCAGTTCATACCAAAAATGTGCGATATCATGATTTACATGTTTGAGCTATGTATGTTGGAAAAGTGCCATAGTACCTCTATTACACCATGAGTATGAATGTCACATCCCACAGCATTGAACATTATGAATCTGACTTTTATAACCCATGGTGGTGATGTCATGTCATGGAACCATGTGGTGATGTATTAATATATACTCACATCACATGTCATGATGGAAGATATTAGACTAGACAGCACTTAGCAAGTGCACTCCCTGATAGGAATACCTGATATAGAGAAGAGTCCACTAAAAATCCTGTACAGTTTTTTTTTGCTTCACACAACTATTCAGTAGATGGATTTACAGTCAGTGACTATTGATACTTTTATGATGATATTCTATCTATGCAGGTAATTCAAACAGCATTTGAATTTTGCTCTTGTGTCAGGAAGAAATATTTCCAAATACAACTAATTTTACTACACATAACAAAAGAAATCAATATTCACAAAGACAAAATTACCCATTTCGCTGTCTATGATAGTATGAAGTTTATAACCTTTGTAAGGCCACACCAATTTAATTTGTTGGTTCTCGGATTTTTTCATGAAAAATGTGAAGCGACAGGGCGAAAAAAAAAAAAAAAACATGCCCAAATGGTAAAGCTATGACTATACATGCTAAAACATTGCTGTTTTATAGCCTATGTATCAAGGATCAATTATTGATGTTAATGATCTGCCGAATAAACATACCCCCCGGAATAAACGTACCCCCCGGACAAATTTTCAAAATCCAATAAAAATACCCCCCGGAATAAATTTACCCCCCGGAA
>NW_017802491.1:3452833-3518140 GCF_001625305.1 Branchiostoma belcheri
CGTTCGGGCCCCAAAAAATCGGCAGATGAGATGAGAGTAACAAGAATTTTTTTTTTTTTTTCCATTTTGCGATTTTTTGAAGCGGCGATTCCGAGAACCAACAAATTAAATTGGTGTGGCCTAATATACTGTATTGACTTACTTTACAGGACAGGGTGAAACTGTAACTCTAGTTGACATTGAATGCCAGGCTGTCTATTTTTAGAATCATGTTATACCACAAAATCTCCACTGATATTTTGGTCAATTGTGGCTAAATTGTACAAAAATAGTCTTAATGTGAAGGGATTAAGGGATTGAAGCAAGGAAAAAGAAAAACAATGTACATTGGCATAACCTTATGCAGGATTACAGTCAAATTATTGACTGACAAAACTATGAAATTCTACTGCATATATACAATTCTAATGCTGGAGCACATATTTACTGTATACAATATTATAAATCAACACATATGATAGCTATGTTTTACCTAGAAATATGGTACATTGCACATGTATTTTCATAACTCACTGTACACAATGGAACCAGAAATAATTTTGTTTTCATTATAATTTTTGTTATTAGTAATACATACACATGTCAAATACTTGTGTTACCAGGAGACCTGTTATACAACAGGTGGCCTTTATTCTGGTGATCTCCCTATTTATAACCAACAGGTGATGTCTTGCAGACTCTAATTGTACGACCAACGAGGTGCTGGCATACTGCAAATGGGGAGGATTTTAGATGAAATGCCGAACCATAACTGGTTTATGCCGGCATGACGCTCTTGGATTCCACGAATTACTGGTATAATTGTCATATTCTGCTTTGATCAATGCCCATGCGTCCGGCTTGAAGACCAAAACATAATGGCGGCAGCAGGCAACCTCGGCTGATGAAAAGAATATCAGTAATGAAATGGAATGATGCCAAATCAAGCAATCATGTCCCAGCAGATAACAGGGCGGCCAAACCCTATCACTCCTGCTGCAATCATTGCGGAAAAGTATTGATCTTTAGATATATGGATATAGAAAAGAAATAGCCTCTTTTTTATATAATGGCTAACCACTTGGAGTAAATGGCTAATGTGCACAATAAGGCAAACCGTTAGGAAAGCAACGTGACGTTATGCAAATATACACCATCACAAAGAAATAACATTATTCATTAATGATGTATGTTATTATGGCTATTGTATTCCTTCATACAGGCTTAAAGTTCAAATTGTGCAAACCATGGGGTGACAAATGTAGGATTTACAATGATTAACAGTCTGTCTGCATGCACAAATCCTTAATTGCAGAGCTTTCTCTGCAGTAATAGTGATGAATAACCAAGCTGTACTGTAAGGTTATTAATGCACCTATGTCTGACTTATTCACTCGTTACCACTTAAAGATTGATCTGCCTGCCAGTATACACAGAAATGGTGTAAAAATAGAACTGCTTACTCATTGATATTGCTTATGGCTTTATGCATCTTATGTTTATTCATCAATGTCTGATAAACTGTCACCCCGGGTAAGCCAGCTACTGTGGTACATCCTCATTGAATGGTGCTGCATCCCCAAGAGGAAAATAAACATACAGCTTCACTTGCAGGCATTATCAGACAGTAGCAAATGTATTGCATATGGCATTACTTTACTGGGCCAAGCTTGCGGATCAACATGTCACAGTTTGTGAGCATAACATGGGAGCTACTGTCTACAGTTTGTCTCGTCATCATCAGCCATGCCAGACATCCTGGCACTGGGAGAGTGATCAGAGGCATGTTGTACCACAGTGGTGTTGACAACCATAGCTCCAGGCACTTTCATGGCTTAGATCTGAGCTAATACTGCTGTAGATGTACAAATAACGAGGATTTGTCAAGGTTACAATGGCTGTGTACATTCTATCTTACAACATACTTGATACATCAGGCTGAATTTTATTTTTGTTGTACCATATGGCATCTTCATGCACATACAAGAAATATCTGATATCTTTTTAATCACATTACAGATGAAAGAACCTTTAAGAAGGGCTGGTTTTGAAAGGAAAGAAAGCATTGGCTATCTATTTCTGGTTGCATTGAACTTGATAAAAATGTTTGGGAGATAAATCAGCTGCTATAATTGACACACTGGTGTCACAACAGTGCAGTACCAAAAGGAGACACAAACACAAGGCCACCAGTTTTGTGTCAAGAGCAGTCACCAGGGGTCACATAACAGAGATGTGTTCGGATATAAAATGACAACCTTGGGAATCTGTCATGGGCTTAAGCCCGTTATAAGCCAACAACTTGGCAGCAATCCTTCCCAGTTGGACATCAGCTCATGCTGCTGTGAGTGTGAAGAATGGCAGACCTTCCTGGGTTTTAATATTTCACCTGAAATTCACCCGGGTTCCAACCACCCTAATCACAAATAAATAAAACAGTTGAGGCCCTGCCTAGTGATAAATGTATCTGTTGCTGGAAGTCAAGGTCAAATTCCTTGACTTTCCAGTTCTACATGCAGAGGTGCACGTAAAACAAGAGACAGACTGATGCAGAAAAATAAGCCGTCTAAATTTAGAGCCATGTAGACTAGAGCAGTTTTGACACGCTTGGTTTCACGGCATCAAACAGGTGGGACAAGGATGCTCTGTGCTCTGGCAACAATCGGCATGGACGACAGCAGGAACATTCTTATTTCAAAACTTTGGCTCTTCAGACATAATCTACATTATGAGAGTGTGGCTATGTTTACTGAAGATGTAGGCTAGCATGTAGCACATATTTTGCTACATCATGTAGCTGAATATACAGTACTATAGTACCAAATAATCATTGAAGACCCTGCATATAATTAACTTTCAAAATGCAGTTGATATATCCTGTGTTCAACCAATCACATGGAAACATAAACATGTGTACTGGTCACAAAGATAAACATCAGACTTTGTAAGGACAGGAGATGGATTGAATTTTAACTTGAAATTTGTGATTCTGCAGAGGGCAGGTGGGTTGTATTTTGTGCCGTTGCTCTAGAAAAATTTTACAGAATTTGAAATCACAAAATGCTATGATTCTTTCAACTTGTAGATGCCTTCTGTTGTTCTACACAAATTCCTAAGACGCATTACAAAAACTGAAAAAGCCACAAATGTACATGTACCCAACAAGTTGATAAAAATATCCCCACTGTACAACAGGGGGAATCCCATCAGCTGCTCTAACCCATGATGGATGGTCTCCAGGTGAAACCCCTGACCAAACCTCCACACAGAAACTAATCGTAATGTGATTTGTACTACTTTTGGTTAACCCTAACTTAATCACCTTACCTAGCAATAGATATCAATTAGACAAACGTCTTGTATTGAAAAGTTTGATGATGAAAGCCTTGTCAATTTGCTATGACAAGGACACATACATGTACCTGTATGTATAGAAATAATACTGGTGAAAAAAAGAGCATAAAAAGGATACAACAGAGTCCAACAGGATGTGTGAGTACATTATATGTACTATAAGTTATATATTCACCTGTGACCATCACTGTTCCGGCATTGCTGGGGGACAACCCCAAACCAAAGCTATTTCTGGATAGAAAGTGCAATCCCGGATTATTGACACACTAGCTAGGCTTTGCGCCTGTCATGACTCATAAAAATAACATGTTGACATTGGCAGGGTTTGTGTCCACATCCTGGCTGGAAGAGAACATCAATGAAACGGCATACTGACACCAGCCTGTGAGGTGCATCCCATGTCAACACATCTTTATTCATGATGGATAATTAATTGTGTCAACATTCCATTACATTTCAGGGGCTTAAAAGGGAACCTGTGTGTAAACAGGGAGTTTGTTTTATTTCAATTAAATTACTGTCAATCCAATACCTTTTGAGGAAATCTCTGATTAAATGGGCGTTCTGGTATGAAATGTCACTGTTTTGTTCTGTCAATTGTAATTTGTATGCAGATTTGCACCTGGACTTAACACATTACAGTCAGGAAATCCCAGGGGAAAGAGCAGCAGTCCTGTAGACTCTATGATGAATTGTAGAAGTATAGAGATCCTGACAGCTGAACAGCTAATTGTAAGGGATGAGATTCAGAGATTGGGAACCATGTCGTGAACAGAATTAACATTTTCATTACATGGCACAAACTGTGCTTCACTTCACGCTATCGTGAGTGAAATAATTTTTGGAAGGCCGTGTTTTGCTTATGTCAGCCTGGTGTTCAGATGAACCTTGTGATGATCAGGAAAAGAGGACTAATCCAAACTTTGTAGTATGTCTACAAGGATGATGTCCTTGCATTGCTCCCTCCAAACCATCTAATCACCATCAATCTGAAGGTCTTATCTGGCTTGACAAGATTTGCTGACAAAGGCTGTTGTCACATTCTCTCACAAAGGGTGTTAATCTAACACTGATTGACACCTAAGCTAGCTGTTAGTGGAAAGAACGCTCATCTTCTCTTGAAAAACAAGTCAGGGTTTGCTTTGCCTTAGCTTGACATTATAGTAATAGCAACAGACCTGGTGATCAACTGTGATCCCCTTTCACATGCTGGTTGTGTTAACGAACTGTGTAATCATACACGGGAAAGACAGGATCAAGCGCTACACATGGTGGCACGCGAACAGAACATATGGAAACTCTGCCATCGCCTGAAGCTGATCGTGTTGAGAAACCTTTCACACAACACCATAGAAACGTTTGCCAGCTGCTCATTTGCACAAAAAATACACAAAGGCCGTTATGTTGGACGGAACAGAACATCTGGCACCCTTTCAAGATTTCTAAGGTTATGAAAAAAATTTCCAACGAACCTGGTGTCCCGTTATGAGGACGGCTAGCCAGACAAACACGCCTGAAACAGCTTGAGCCGCTCTCGTCTGCAGGAAGATGGGGTTCAACTTGGGCGGGATGTGTGTGGTGTTGGCGACGGCAAGTGTCGTCGCCACCGTGCTTGTCAATCCGCTCACCATCGAAGGAGTCCCCGAGGCGTTGTTCGGCGATACGGAGGCGTTCAGTGTCATTTTATCAGACTAAACGAGCCTGCTGCGTCGTAGATAACTAAAGAAAATGTCGTCAGATGCCAGATTTCGTCATAGTGCACAGAAATGTACGAACACCTCAGCTCAACATCTTTACCTGTGGGAGGAAATCCCAATAAAATCCAAAATGGCGCCTGGGGTCAATTGCGCCTGCGCAGTAAGATTGTAAAAACGTCACGACCGCGAGATCATTACGTCATCGTTTGCTGAAAACGAGGCTGTGACCCAAGGTAACCTTTGTTCTCCAGAACGAGGCTGCATATTTTGGGTCGGAGTTGTTTTCGCTACAGGGGGGACCAAATAGTAACAAATGGTGCCGACAAAATCGACCTCTGTCGCCATGAAGCAGCGCTGTGGAGCCAGGATTTTCGATCTTCAGCAGAAGGTAGGAAACTTCAGGACCGCTGTGTCGGTAGTTTAAACAGTAGAGATCCCCGCCGTGGTGAAATGTAGGACAACTTCCCCGGTATCCAAGGGAGAAGTGAAGGTGTCTGTGTGATCCGGCGCACCTGCCAGTCCCCGGCTCTGTACTGTACAGTATGGCAACACCACATACTTTTGCGGCGATCAGTTTCCCAGCTGTAGCAGTTCTCTCTCAACTGTTGCACAAGCAAGAGATTAATGAGATTTTAACGTCTGTATGTTTGGTTGCAGGTGATCTGTTGAAAGGAGGGTGCTGTGTTGGGAATGAATAGTGGATCAAGAAAGTTCAGCAAGGATCTTTTTTGAAACCTGTCTAATTCCTGCAGCCCTGAGGGGGGATTAAGTGAGTCCTACTCCACAATGGCAACCCTCACTCAACTTCAGGACAAGCTGCGGAGCGCACAGAGCTCCATCCTGTTCATGCAGCAGGAACATGCCAAAACTCTGAAGGGTCTTCACGAAGAGATGCACAAACTCCAGAAGAAATGTGCCGAGCTGACATTCCAACTCGCCATGGAGACCACCTCCACTCCTGATGAGGACTATTTTCGTAAGAAAAGTGTGGGACTGGAGAAGGAACTGAAACAGAAGGACGACGACTGGAAGGATGTACAGGAACAGGCCGAGAAGAAAGACAAGAGAATCGAGATGCTGGAACAACAGCTGAGGGCACAAGAGAAGAAATTTAAAGACGAACTGAAACTCAAGAGCACAAAGATGGCACAGCTATCTAATGAACTTGATTCTAAGTCAGCTACGATAGCTTATCTGACAACCCAGTTGCACCAAGTGAAGGTTGGGAAGAACTTGAGGAAAAGCCGTGAGGGTGTGGAGGCTCTGCCTGAAGGCATGAGCCCAACGCCACCAAGTAGCAGAGAAAAGTCAAGTTCTTCACGTAAAACATACAGAAGAGGCGTTACAAACATGCCCGTCACCGGACCGATTCGTGCCATCCACCCCAGCCCTCCTGATTCCAGAGACGGCAGTGCAAATGTCCGCACAGCGTCCGGTCGCCGACTGCCGACCCCACCGATGAGACCAAGAACTCCCAGTGGTAGCAACGTTCTAGATCCAGCGCCATTCCTCGAAAGTCCGAAGGTTACCAGGGACAGAGAGGTCAGCATCAAACCGGCGCCGGCTGTTCTGCCTCCTATCCTGCCTCCCACTGGGGATGAAAGCGAGGAGTCTGAGTCAGATGCCAGCAATAGGAGGACTTTTTTACGGAGGCAGATCAGGCTGGCCAAGCAGGCAGACAGGTCGGAAGTGGAGACACTCGCAGTGGACCAAGTGGGAGGGACTGGTGACAATACTCTGACTGCCGTCCATAATACAGAATCTGACTAGACTTCTTATAGAGCTGTATCTGTACATGAACAGTCTTTTTATCCCTGGAATGGAAAAAAGTGTGTGGTAAAAACATACATAGATGATCATCAGAATATGATGTGAAGGTGATATGATGTACTTTCTGCTTTCAATGTTACTAGGCATTGTTTTTGTCATAGAGATATAAAGTGATTTTATATATGTCATAGATTGAATGATGTTGAGGTTTTCACTGTTAGCTGCTATGTTTGCAGTTTCAGGCAAGAGACATTCTAAACATACATATCCAAGTTATTTTACATATCCCACTGTATTTTGCTAGACATTTCAACAACCACTGAGGACTTGTATATAAAATTCCATAGTTTCCAAGTTCTCAAGGTTACTTTAAAGAACAAAGACTAAATGAAAGCATGACCATTACCCATGAAAACCTTGTTCTCTGATTTCAACCAAAAGCTATCATGCATGATCTGCTTTTATGTATAATGCACATCAAGCAGATATATTTTGCATGTGAGTTGGACTTTTGTTTTTAATGCAGAAATTAGGCATCATAACACCATATGGATGAAGTGGTTCTATTGTAAGACTGTTGACATAGCGACCTTTAGGCTTCAGCCAAAATGTTTGCCCTAACAAGCGCTGATACCCTGGCAACACAGCAGATAATTATGTTTCCATAGTGACAGTTTCTCGCAGCTTGATTTAGTGCTGCTGTTATGGCAAAAATTGGTATTCCGCTTTTGTCCTCTAATTGTATAACCTTATCCATTATTTATTACGTACCCTCAAGCAGTGGTATAGCCATAGGATACTTACACCTTACCAAGGCTAGATGTGTTTTTAGACAGGTGTTATCAGCTATATCTTGCATATTTTTACATGTTGCAGTTCACTTGCTGATGATTGTATTGCTGTGGGACCAATCCTGCCTTTTAATGCAGGTGTTTTTAAAACTAGGGCTGTCTATATGCTGCTGCATATTAACTATTCAGGGATAGTACCAGTATCACATGGCATTTTTTGCCATTGAAGTTTTGCTACCAGACAAGTAATGATGTACATGTACATATTAGAAAATCAAGTGTTTCTAGTTTTTGTGAAAGTAAGGTACATTCTACAATAGTGTCTGATTGTGGACAGGCTCTTTTTTCAATAATGCCTGACAATTTCTAAACCATTGTTGTGCCATAAACACGAAACAGCTTCTCACGTCATTAGGTAAACACATTGTGTGTTGGTCCTTTGTTCAGTTCTCTTGGATACTGTAACTTAGACTTGGAACTGGATATGTTACTGTAGCTTTAACTAAGACAAAAGCTGGCTCCAAAGGGGGTCAACTACTCAAGATCCCCATAATGGGGTTCAACATATCAGATGAGCTTGTAACAGGTCCTGTTTTGTGTTTAATGGAACCACTTGTTTGCAGGATCTTGTAACTTTTGCTGTAGGAGTATCTGTTTTGAGTTGGGTATCAACTAGATCATATCAGTTTGTAATGTTTTACCTTTTACACAGGCTTCTGAGAAGCTTTGTCAATTTTGACACATGGACCAAAACTCAGTATTATGCTGTACTGTTTGAAGATGTCATCTGTGTGAACTTGAAGAAGCCATTTTTGTGTGCTCAGTGCTGTGTGTTGAGTCATGAAGAAAGTATGACATATTAAATACACGCTGGCAAACAATATTATACGGCCTTTGCTTGTTCTTTGTATTCTTGTTACAAATGGTAAACCTTGATGGCAGAAGAGCCTTTATGCGAGCATAGTTTTGTTGTAAATATTTGATGACTTTGATGTACACAGTTTTTGGCACTAAGCAACAGAATCCTAGCCAAGAAATGTCAAAGCCTTAAATGTACCGGTATTTGAAAATGTGCATCACATTTGCAGGGCTGTGTATTTACCTCACTTAAAGAATCCCTTGTTTTAATTTATTGTCCAATCAATCGTGAATCAAGCTGTATGGTTTCTGTCCCATATGATTTGCAGAAAATGTTGGAATCAATAGTATCAGGACATTCTGCCGCTAGTCAAAGTGGCAACAAGTGTTTTCTTCCCACAGAGCATATAATTATTTCATGATTAATTCTGCATGGCTTACAATTCTTACCTACACGAGTACTACATTTAAGAATGCACAAAAACTTAGAACTTAATGCCTAACATATGCTATGACAAATACTGACATAATGAAGGAAGCACAATTTCTTTAAATTCACAAAACTTGACATTCAAATTGCCAATTTGAAATAATACTAGTAACCCTCTCAAAGTACAAAAATTACCTTATTCCTGCTTGAGCATCAAGTAACAAGGGTATTTAAAAACTATACATGTACCAAAGAACAAGAGTACATCACATATTATCCATCTAGTATCCACAACTGATGGTATCTCTGACTTGTTAATCTAGGCCATATCTTCTTCCCTGTATAGCAGACACAGCTTGTATAGGGAAAAGTACAAGCAATATTCTCCATGCAGTTCTTTTTATCATTTTCATTGTGGAGGGTACAGAAAGTTGAGTGCTGTCCTCTCCAGACTGGTCACCTGAGGGTGCCAAAAGTCCACCATGAAACTACTCTGGGTGGGTCCTTTGGGTTGCCATGGTGATGCACTTCATGGAAGAAGGAGTCATCGAAGAGGAGACACCTGCCCTCTGTCCACATCAGTCTCCGCCCTCCAACTGTGATGGCACATCCTTCTGGCACCTGTGTGGATGATATAGCAGCACAATATTATCTGAAATGCTAGAATTTCATGATCAGTCATGCAGTTTGTTAATAGGAACCTAACGTTAGTTACAATATAAAGAATCTTCATTTATGACTTAATGCCTACCTGAAACAGAGAAGATTGACTTGTTCAAAGTGAGGTCTATGGCCTTAATTTCAATCAACATGAACTTGGTTGACAGTGCATATTACCTGTAAGCCTAGATGGCATCTAACTCGTATGTTGCATGGCCCATAATGGCCTGTGATATGAGTCCCAGGATTGACCACAGAGAAGCAGGCATTTCCAAAACCACTGTCAATCATCAGAAACTTCAGCTTCCCTAAAATCTTTGCTGTCTTTGGACATTTCTGGCAAGTCTCCTGGACTCGAACCCCTTGGTTGATGAGGTACAATGCCTTCCACTGGCCTGTTGGGGTGTTGTTAATCTTCCATCCATTTTCACTGATGATTGCAGAAAATTCTGACTTTAAAATTTCTGCATTTTTCTCCAATGTTTTCATGTCGTGTTCTAACGTGATACTGTCAGTCCACACAGGTTTTGTGTCCAGATCTTGCAGGTACAGGACTGAAGGCTGCTGCATGGGGTGTCTGCTGCCTTCCAAGCTGCCATCCTTCTCTTGCAATGCCTTAATGACCTTCTGTACTGCACCGATGGGAAGGTCACTGTCATGAAAGTGTCTCACTAACTTCTGTAGCATGAGTCCCCTGGCGTGGCTGTTACTGCGGCATCGAAGGCAACCAGGTGAAGTACACTTGGAGTAAGATTCTTCCCCAGAGGAATTCAGCATTGCAGTCCTGTGCCGTTGTATGTTATAGTCACTCTATGTAGTTTTTTGACAATACAAAAAGTATATTTCTTATTCTTTTCTTTACATAGTACATTGGCTTAACCCATTAGTATTCCAAAATTATACTCCACAGCAAAAAATACAACATCCTTGCTCCTTAGAAGCTTAGAAAACTGTGAATGATCTTCTATTCAACCTCTGGCCAAACCACACATATGGTATTGTCCACTCCCAGTGGTTTGACCTACATCCCAGTGGGGTGTCAGTTGATAGCTTACCAGTTTCTGAAATACCTAATCGTTTACCAGATTTTTTATCTCTTTTGAGGGGATAATGACCACAGTTTATTCATGCCCAACAAAATACTCTAAGTTGATAATTATATTCCACCTCATGTGAAGATATGAGTTTTTTCTAAGGAGGGTATATCTTGTGACATCTGCCCCTGTCTATCAAGCCTGGCATGCCCGGGCCAATTAGCCACCCTAGGGGGCAACCCCTGTCTGTTGTTGTTGTTGTCCTCAGAGCAAACCGGTGGCACCGGGAACTGAAGAAGGACTGTTTGAACGGACAAAATATACGAAAAAAATATGAAATAATGACACAAATGTGTTGAAAAGTGATAGTAACTGCTAATAACACCGAAATTTAGTATAATTAGAATATTTCAATTTTTTGCGCAAAAAACTACATAGAGTGCCTTTATTGCAATACCACCAAGTTGCAATACAAACTGCAACAAATGTTGCAAAGTAGTAGGCAATGCTGTATGTGCCTGGATCAAACATGGTGAAATTCAGATTGGTTTTGAAGTATTCAGTACTATGACAATTATTTGCCCTCCCCCTTAAGGTTTCATCAGAGACATTATACAAGAAATGTCCTTGGTTTCATGTACCATGCTCTTTAGGGTTAGTTCAGTCAGTCCTACACAGTGATAACAACTCTCCAAATCCTCTAAAACCTTCCTGGTGAAAGGGGATACCAATCAAAGGGCTGGTTTAAATGCAAAGTCCTTTGAAAACGTCTAGTTCAGGAGTCATGGAATAGGCTGAATAACAAATTTCTGGCAGCCATTTTTGTTTACTATGGGTTGTACCATTTCAACATAGGGGTGGCTGGTGCAGAATCATGTTTTTCTTAGCACCTTATATTTCAGATGGGATCTTATTTTATAGTTCTAAGAAATAGAAGGCATATGTATGATGTGGACTGTTACGGATATTTCAGATACAACCTTACAAAGCTAAATCACCTTTTTTTCTACCCATCTTTGGAAGTGTAGGATTAGGACTTATGTCTAGTGTATTGTTATATTGTAATACTAGATTATTGTCTAACAATATTCTATGTAGTGAACATGTATTGACCTTTGTCTCTGAAGCTCGATAATTGTTTGCAGGAAATTGCTTTGATAGATTCTGCTGATTCTTTTTTTTTTCAAATTATTGGTTTAAAGTGCCCACTAGTGGAAATTCCGTGACCTGCAGGTTCAGAATCAACTGGATCAGTGCAATCAGGGTGTAACATCCTTGGTGCTCAAAATCATCCCAGCCTTCATCTCATCTACTAATGCCAACATCTTTACTTTATTAAGTAAAGTAAAGATGTATTTCTTTCCCATATTACATACTTCTAAATTTATCTATGGTAATGACAAGCAGAAATAATGACTATATTGGGAGATGGTAGGTGAGAAATGAAGTGTAATAAAGTCTATACACTGTACATAGGGGAGTAGCTGCCGTGAGAGCTGTACACGTGTTGGACTAATAATAATAATACACGTAGCACCAATACCCTATGAACACTGCACACTGACTACATAATCCATGTATGGCACTGTTTCATAGAAACCATGAGACATACACTATTACTACTACATGCTTATCTACAAGATAACATGGGATATGATGATCCAACAAAGAGAACTATACTCCATAAGATAAAATTTTGTCTAAACCATACCTGTAACTCATGATCAACTGACTTACATTAAATAGAATCATGACACCAATACAAACTTTTTGTTGTACTGTTTGGCTGCATGACTCACAACTTATACATGTATGTAAAGACTAAAAACTATATCTAGGGTAAATACATACATAATGTGCTGTTAACATCAGCCATAAACGCCCAATCAGGTGTGGGAAAGCAATTTCTAAGCCCTCACAGCTCTTGTATTGTACTACAAAATTACCTATCAATACTCTACAATACATGCAAAAACAACATGGTCAGAAAAAGTGGGAGTACTCAAACATATGCTACTGTCACTTTTTTTACGATCTTCGATTACTGGCTATATTACATTTCAACACATGTAGCAATAATCCAGAATACCGCCCGTAGTTGCACACACAGTGAGAAACAGTGAATCAACTGATCACTGTCATGGTAACTGTGGAAGCATTGATGATACAATATCATTGCACAAACATTGTTTCAATGGGTCATTGGCATTTGCTCGGTACAGAACTTACTGTAATCCTACAATTTGATTTAAAACATTATGTCTTCAGATTCCAAGTTATTGCAAGACAAAACCTTGTTTTTCTAACATTAATAAATTGACATACTGAACTGTCTTATGTCTTCTACTGGGTAAGATATGCTGAGAGTTCAAAATGGACAGGTGTCTGAATGAATAAATTGTCTAGTATTACGATCATTATGATCAGCTATGAAAATTATGCGGCAGCCATAGGCTGAATTCCATATTTTTCACAGATAATACTTAATATTAACTACTGACTTCTTACGGTATCCCACTTACAAACTATCATTCGTGCAAATTAACCACCTTATCCACAAAATCACAATCAATACTACAGTACAATTAAATAGGTACTAAGTTTTGGAACAGATTAGCTTAGGTACATGTAACTTATTCAGTTAAAAATCAGAACAGCTAATACATGGTGTTCAGATGGTGTTCAGTTATTTGGACATGTAAACATTATCCATTCCGATATTCATGTAGCATACCATAACAGGTACTTCCCGCAGTGCTTGCCCTTTAAGTAAAGCAAGGTAATATGTTACTGCATGTTTAATGTGATAAATGAGACCGCTGCAAGCTGGTACCAGCTACTGGACCTTGTATGTTATTGCTTTTGGTGGTTGTTTGCACCTGTCACTTTTTTGGTGACTTTTTGTTTTTGGAATATCTGAGCTGAGACTTTCCAAATGGACAGATGTCCTTGTTCAGACATCCACTGCACTTTGGCCCGACAGGCAGACACGTCTGCTGACCAAAACCCACCAGTAACCAGTTCAGCTCACTCCAGTGTTCCCTGTGAAACAAGAAAAACAATGGTATCAAAGAAGTGTAATAAGCAACAAGTAGTTTCATACATTTATATTCCTCATACCCAACTGACAATAGAATATACTCACAAGCATCAAATGAGTTATTTTGAAACAAATGTACATGTGGTTACTGAGAACGATGGAATGTTAATGTTTTGACCTACAGAAACTGGATGTATACCTTTGTATTCACTGAATTCCATGCAACTGCCACTATAACAATGACTTCAGTAGATTATTTACACAAACTGGTAGGTGGTCTCATAGATGACAGCTCATCTGGAAAGGCTGGAAATAGCTTGTCATTTTGGACAAGCAAAAGAATAGCTTGTTTTTTGACACACGATATTGTTTTGTCATGGTTTTTAAATGCACTACAAATCAGCGGAAATGGTACAATGGTGTTAAAACACTCAAGCTAGTGTTTGGCTGCTTAGCAAAATGACAGTAAAAAAGGTGCAATTGCATGTCGCTCTTTGCAACACTACAATACCATGGAGGTTAAAAATCAAGGTACCTAACCACAGAAAAAACAGCAAAATATCACATTCACATTGGCCATTAGAAAAGTTAGTATTTTGAAGTATTTGTGTTAACTTTTGTAATGACAGTTCTGGAACATTTAATGTCACACCAAAGTCTGACTACAGTACTTCTAAATCACAACACATGCAGATGTACTAGTGCATTACAGAGTGACACACCATTGACAGACATAACAATCTCAGGGTGCTTTGAAGTAAAGTGGACATGATGACAACAGTGTATATGTAGCTATACTTTGCAGCATTTTGGTTTCTGTGCTCAGAAATTTTAGGTCAATGTCAAAAGTATAACGGTAAGAAAACAAGTACATGTATCTGCAAGTTTGTTTCTTGATTGCAACTTTTTATGACTTGACCAATATTATCACTATCTCTGAAGGGACTTTGTTCCATAGAAATGATTGGTGACCATATTCTTTAAACACAAGTCTGTTTCTCCATATTAAAAGTTGGCCATATCTCTAAGTATTGTGATATGTATTCTACAAACCTAGGTAACCATTCCTCAAGTGCCACTCTTGTGTCTTCTGGCACTTTGGTGGGCTTTTTTAGCCATGCGAGTCTGTTGGAGATCCGATGTACATGGGTGTCCACACAGATCCCTTCAACCTGCCAGTGAAACAGACAAAGCAAAAAATTAATACTGAAAATGCACTGTCCCTGTACTGCAGCCAATGATGATAATGATGACTGTCCCTTAGTCATCCTAAATCTAGGCAACATGATAATTCAAGCCTTGCAAAGTTGCAATGCTTTGCACTAACTGTGAATGGTATAGTTAACAGCCTGACCTTTCAATATGAATCTATGGAACACATCACTCACTCTCACACACTCAGTCCTGTAGCTCGTCAGCCGTAGGGGCAGTCGGACAGTTAACAAAATTCCTCCATCTCTGGCAGTCCATCATTACACTACAAAGATGAACATATCATATATATTATATAAACAAAATATCTGTTGTTCGGTTACCTTTCCCCAGCCTACATCCATAGTCAGATAGGCCATTTTGGGGCCGACCCCAGGCAACTTGACCATCTCTGCCACCGTTGTGGGTATGTCTCCTCCGTACTGGTCCTTCAGTATCTGGGTGGTGTTTTTGATGTACTTGACCTTGGTCTGGAAGCAGGAACAAGGACAGAAAAATGTTTGTTACAATATCAGCCAACACAGTCTACTCTCAGCTTTACTGTAACAGCTAATCTCATACACAAGCAGGTCACGTCTAAATTGGTTAATCAGTCATGACTAATTGTCTGGTTGAAAGTGCTCATTATAACCAACATGAAGTTCAGTACACATGCTGAATAAAGTCTCCTGGATGCCAGCACTTAATTAGCCCACCAGTCATCCAATTATATGCCTTAAATCAACTGACTCAGACTATTCCACCATTCTAACCTTTGGTGTGCTATGGCTGACATTTGTGACCAATGTGGCAAACGGACCAAGGACGTACAAGCACATGCATCAGAACTAAAGAAAGAAGGCTTTCTAACTGAGCCTTAATCTGCAGTTTATTTTTGCTTTCTAGATTTTGTGTTCATGGAGTTTTGATGTTATGAATATCATAGCTGTCCATATTTTTTGTCCAAAACAAATCTGTCAAATGCCTTGCTCATCCATTATAGTATCGTATTGTAGAGAGAGATAATGAGAAAACATATATGAACACCTTCCAAAAGCCCACAGGGTATATGAGCTCCCCTAGTTTCTGGTCACTGGTCTTCAGGATGTTGTCTACAGTCAGACCATGCTCTATAAGCCGCTTCATGGCAGCTGAAGTCATCTGGTCTTTTGTCTGGCTGGACAGCATGAGGGAGATGAGCGCATGGTACCTCTTCACCTGGAGGACAGGGTGACAGTCAAGAGATTAGGAGGACAATTTAAGGGTTAGGTTGTTGTGCCCTCAATCTAGTTTCTCTGGAACAACCTTAAACAAGGAAAGGTCATATATTTGAATCATGTGAATGCTGGCTTTTATCCAAGCACTGCTTCATATAGTGACAGTGACTGTCTTAATTTTTAGCATATTGTCTTGAAGGTTTATTTTATCCTTGTCTTGTATCAATTGCCTAGCTCATCAGTGCAGCTTAACCTAATATTTTAATAGTACTGTATGTGGATTTTTTTTATATCTTACACATCAATTCTTTGTTGACCTGTGATCTATTTAATGTAAGGACATAGGTGTAATGAGCCACATCGTTACAAAGTATAAGATTGAAGCTAACTGTGAATCAAAAGACATCTCTACTTCATTAGTCACAAGGACATCATGTGGCCCACTTGCAAATTTCTTACAAGACACTCCATGACCATCACATGATTTTTAAATAGCAGTTTCTGTTGAACCAATGCATTGTTGAACTAATGCTTGTATTTGGGCAAGTGGCATAGGCATTTAAAAGGGGGCGTGGCACTCCAACAAGAAGCATGTCCTTTTTCCTTCAAGTTTCTTTGTTGATATTAACGTTAGATCTACAACTATACATGAAAGGGCAGTACAGAATCTAATATAAAGTGACGAATTGAGATGAAAGTGTTTTCTGAATGATGAAAGATAAAACACTCAAAGAATGAGTTACAGTGAGTGAGGTCTTGTCAAAGATATGATGTAATAACTTACCATCTAATGTTAACATTACATGTCTATCACAAAATCTCAAAACAGAGAAAGTTCACCAGACACAACAAGCTCAATGTCCTTGTAAATTGCCCTTGTCATCAAAATCATATGATCATTCTTTGCAAAGAAATAAATTATATTCCCATGATGCTCATTTAACATGACTGTTGTTTCCTTGATTATCACCAACCTTAGGTGAAGCATCTTTATCTGGACAAGTCTGACAACCCATGGAGTCTACAGGAGCATCTCTGGTTGCCCTCATCCTCTTGATGTTCTCTAGCTGTTCCCTCCATCTCCCAGGCTCCCACCTCTCCTTCTTGATACTGCTGGGTGCTGTTTTAGGCTTGGCAGACCTGCCCGAGCCTTTTGCATCCCCTTCTGCCTTGGCTTCATACTCTATCTTGGTGTGTTCCCGTTTAACTCTTTTCTGGGCAGTCTTCTGAGATCCAGTTGGCTCTGCTGAGGAGGAGGGTCCTCCATGGGCAGTGGGTGTTGATTTCCCCCCTCTTGACCTCGTGGTCTGCAGAGCCTGGGCTCTGGCCTTCAGATCGGCGAATTTGCTGCCGCCCTGGGCTGCCTGGCTGCGTGTTACAGGCCTGAAGTACGCCGATGTGCTCATCGTACAGAAGGCATGGCCTGCAGACGCGTACAACTCCGCAGTACGGGTAAACTACGGAGCGTAAACAAGGATCCTAAATGAACAGGGGGTTGTTTTGATCACTTTCCCTCCTTTTTCTGATCAGTCCTCTCTGATTGGTCACATGCTTTACCTTGGTTAGAAATGGATAATTCCCGTATATCACCCACAATGCAGTACGCAGGAGTTTTCCAGCTGTCTACCGCATTGCTTCATGGGTAAAATTACAAACAGCCATTAATTCCCAGGGTAGATGGTCAAGAGAGTTCGCGCCATTAACGTGCTGCGTCAATTTCCCTCCTCTTTCCTTCTTTCTTTCGTTTCTGTTCCGTCCCCATTTTCTTTCTAGCTGTGCCTGGGCACCTGAGATGCCCAGGAACCCTCCTCACGCAATGAATATTGCATCGAAGACCGGGTTACTTTTATTTACGGGGAATTCCCACCCTGACTTGGCGAGACTTGTGGCGAGGTAGGTGTTGCCTTGTGGGTCATCGCATAATTTCTGCATGGCTGCCAAAAAGGATTCATCTGCAGACTTGAAATAGCATAAGTCCTGAGTCGTCGTAGGCTCCTTAAAAACCGGTATCGGTCTGTGTAGTGCGCTACCAAAATATGACCTCATGTTGAGCCCTGTGAATAATTTGTTGCCCTTTTGTTGCACAGACTTAGTCTCGACCTTGTGTGTTTGTGAGGTATGAAATCGCCTAAAATTTTTCAGGTTTGTAACTCAAAATGCAGGGAGGTCCATAAAAATATTGTTTGCAATTTTGTAGCTGTGGTATGTTGTACGTGTGTAATTAAACGTATGTAGACGGACACATCTGGTTTATAAATTAGAGGCCTTTTACTACTTTTAGGACAGAGTCCAAATCACGAGGTAGCTATTTGTGACCAGCAGCCGATAAGCAGCATAAATAAACAGTCTGGTTATGTTTGATTTACTGAGACAACAACTATAAGTAACAGCTTCTTATGATTGCAAAGTTGCAACTGTATTCAGATAAGACTTTTGGAAAGAAAGAAAAAAGGAAAAAAATAAAATCATTAGTGTCATTCCCAACATCTGCTTGGAGATTAGGATCAGTTCACTGATCCATGATGTGAACTAGTCAAGTTCACAATGCTGTTGTTATGCACATGTACTGCCTTTGTGAATGTGTATTGATACAAACTAATGCCAGAAAGGTTGACAACAATCATGATAATTACCAGCTGTCACACCTGTCAGTAGACATCAAAGACTGGGTGAAAGAGTCCCAGCAAGGCTCTCACGCCTGGCTCACACTGATCATGGTTTTCCTGATAGGCTGATACTGATATAGTTGCCATGGCCTAAAGGATATTTGTTGTTTCACATGTGGAATAGTAGTAAGCATTGGTACAACCATGTTTTTCAGCCGTCTAGGATTGGAGCTTGCACCATGTTCAGTGAGAAATGACGAGAATGCAGGTAATGAAATTCTGTACTGTTGGCACTGTGGTAACTTAATTGTCACCTTTTAATCAGTGTGCAATGTTTGACGGTAACTTGGTGCGACCTATATTAATGTTCTGTAACTGCCTTATTTGCAACGTAGTCTCACATATCAAATGATTGCTTTCACAAATGTCCATGTCCCAATTTTGCCTAGCATTCTTACTTCATTTGCCTCTCTTACTGTTGAAGGCAAGGTCAGTGAATTTAGATATTAATTTCACTAGCAATGCTTTCGTGTGGAGTCATTGAATGGTGTAACACTTTTGGTTTGTTAGTTTAGATTTGGAGTTGATGATGTTTTTTTTTCTCCTGCAGAAACTAAAGTAGATATAGATTGTTCTGTCAGAGGACAAGATGTCTTCATCATTCAGACTGGAAGCAAGTGAGTATTCATGGACATACATTGCTTATTGACTGGCTATCAACTAATTTACCGGTCAATCGTAAGTGAATGGTGCAATATAATTTAAGAAAATTTATGTTTGTGTGTGAAGACAAGCTTTGGAAAGATCCAGCTGTTGGTGTTCCTGGTTTTGTGCTAACAATGTTGCCTGCAAACACAATGACAGCAGAACTAAATTGAATTTTCATTCTTTCCCCAGAGAGGTGAACACCAGTATTATGGAGCTGCTGATCATGATGTATGCGTGTAAGACGTCCTGTGCAGAGAGTATTGTAGCTGTCATCCCCTACCTGCCGTACAGCAAACAGAGTAAGATGAGAAAAAGAGGATCCATCCCCGCCAAACTACTTGCCAGTCTACTGTGTAAAGCAGGTGCGTAGAGAATGGACAGAGAAACACTCTTCATGTTGTGGGTGTACACAGCTGGTAGTATTGATCTGTAGTCCTTGTCACAACATTGGAGTGATGAATTATTGGTTCCGTGGCAGGTAAGAGGCAGATGTTCATTTCGGTTGCCTCATTAACATGCATAGGGTGTTGTCTCGTGCACTTAGGGTAACTCAATTTGAATCAGTCCAGTACTTTTAATAACACATCCATGGTTTTCCAATAATTTTATGATTGATTAGTGCTTACCTTATTGGCATCTTCTTTAGGCATGACACACCTGATCACAATGGATCTCCACGCTAAGGAAATCCAGGGTTTCTTTGATGTCCCTGTGGACAACTTGAGAGCATCACCTTTCCTCCTGCAGTACATACAGGAACAGGTAGGTGCATTACTTAACTTGTAATCAACTAACCTGTCCTGGGAAAGCTTATAAGGTTTGATGCAACTGTAAAGACATAGAAATACAATCTCTTTCGTAACAGTTTTACTTTTCATGTTCAAAGTTGACTTATTTTTATATTTCCAGATCCCAGACTACAGAAATGCAGTCATAGTTGCTAAGAACCCAGGATCTGCAAGAAGGTAGGGTTGGGTTTTGTCTTTTCACAAATAGTTACAGCTTGCATCTTACTGTTGTAATAGTTGACTGATCCTTATATGTTGATACATTGTTTCAAACAATGGCCGGTTATATGCTGTACTGTACTATGTATTGTCTGTAGTTATGTGTTGAAATTGAAATTCTTTTGTCAAAAAATTTATCTGAAAGAGTGCAAGTCTACTCCAACTTACAGTGTAAATCATCCAGATGATGACAAGTGCTGTTTTTGTTGTTGCCAGTATTCCTTGTTGGTTTGCTTGTGGTCACATAGCAATATGTTTCAGAGCACAGTCGCTTGCCGAGAGGCTGCGGCTGGGGCTGGCTGTCATCCACGGCGAAACCAAAGAGGCAGAGTCAGATGCGATCGACGGGCGCCACTCGCCTCCGCCGGTCGTCGCTCAGAATACTGGGTTAGAATGGCCTAGTGAGTAACACCTCTTGGACGTCTCGTGTGTGGCCTTTTAACAGTGGAACGCCCTCCAGTTGTACATACATGTAGCATGGACTGCCCTGCCAACTCAGCCAACCCTCTTAGCACGCGTGTGGATTGTAGTGCTGGCGTGTTCTTGTGCTTTCAATGCCTTGTTGGCCTTGCGTGTCACCTTCTAGTTAGTTCGTACGTGGTGAAGGATTAACACAGTTCTAACAATATTTCATTTTGAGCAGTTATAGTCACTGCATGGTGGCTGAGCAGTTAACTGATTTACACTGAAGCAAAATGCAAGTTTAATACTGATCAAACATCTGCATCATGATCTGCCCGTCTTCAGTGTAATCTAACATTGTAACATCATCAATGACAAATCATTTTGATCTCATACAGTAGCTGTAAGGTTAACAGTTTGACACAAAGTGTGTGATCTAGTTCTCACTCTCAAGTAAAAGTTAGCATTGAAGGTTTGTATTCTGAGCTGAAAACGCTTAAAAATGCTTAGCCTAGTGTAGTGACAATCCAAGTTCTAAAAGCTGCTGCAGTGAAAAGTTGTTTCTTGAGGGCCAGATAGAAACTGAAGTACGGCCCTGCTGTAGATGATAACTAGATCAGACATTTTTCCAGCCATCGCCCCCTCCCACCCCCATTAGTAGTATGTAGTTTAAGTTCCACCATGATGTAATGGCCCATGCTGTGTCCCTGTCATTTGTCCTACAGACTCCCCAGGAAGTAGTCCTTGCGCTCGGGACGGTGAGGTTTCCTCTGCAGCAGACTTAGATAAATTCTCCTGCATGTTTTTTTTCCACCTCCTGGCATTCCCAGCAGATTGCCTCACAGAAGAACAGATAACTGTCATGCCTACTCTACTACCAAAACCCTTCAGCTACAATTTGTAGCTAGTCTATTATAAAGGATGTTACGTAGAGGGGTTTTGCCATAGCCAGTTGTAGAAAGTAGCCAGTACAACATTTGTGTGAAGAGGTGTGGAGATTTTCTATGACTTTGGTGTTGTCCTGTTGCCATACAGACTGCATGTTTTTGTATCACTGGATGCTGAACATATAACAGTTTGCTCTGACACTAACATTCTTTTCAACATTTAAATACAATGTATTTCTATGTCAATTTGTAGCAATAGCTGCATGTCTTACATTTTCTATGTATTTTGTTCTAGTAGTACCAGTGATGCTGTAGTAGTATTAGTGTATGGAAGGCTTTTCCTATTGTACAAATGGGAAATGCTGCATGTCTGAAAAGATCTGCTAACTTTAGGGTTTTCAGCAACTGCTGTGGATTCTGCCAGAGATTTCTTTTCAGGTCCAAGACGCAAGAAGAAGCAAGACAGTTCCCCTAACCTCTCTTCTTTCAGCTTTAGCTCAGTGTTAGTGAGCTGTTACATGCCTCATAGCCTAATCAATGGCTTTAGACCTCTTAATTTCTCCCTTGCAATGATTAGTCTAAAAATCTTTTTCATTTTCAAACTCTTGTATCCCGTCACCGCAATTGTAGGTGGACGCTATTGGTCAGCTGACTTTGGAATCGGAGTCCCAAGTACGATCACTTCTTTGTCCTTTTCTCAGTCCTGGGTTCCTTATTCCGGTTGCTCTTTACATAAATATGGCAAAATAATGTTGATACATTTGTTTGAATCAATCTGGGGAGTGAGTGGCCTTGCATGTCTGTCTAATGTGCATGATTCTATTATAAGGCCGTTTGAAAGGATGTATTATTTATGAATAGAAATATTGTTATGAAAGCGTAGTATCCATAAAGGTGCTGGCAAAGAGCATTTCATCATGCGGAATATGGCCAACATTGCTACAAAAATGCTTTTGTGTGCTTAGGTAGGTATGGCTCACCAAAATGGTGCCATGCTGCTGGCAGTGGTTTTTCTCTGCATTCTTCGTTTGCTTTGTTTCAATTCAACATTCATAGCAGAGCACTTCTGTTTGTTTCTGCTACCCTAGATTCTGTACCCGTGAAAAAAATCCCATTTCTGTCTACAGCCACTTATTAACCACCATATTCTTTGTGCATGGTGCATTTTAGTTTCTGGAGCCACGATAAGGCCTCAGTCTGTCAACTCCTTGGGAATGCTGGCACCGAAAACTTTGGAGATTGCGACAGTGCCTCACTGTCGGTGCTCATCATATCCTGCTGGTTGTGGTGCGGCTGAGAAATGTACAACGTACATTTATTTCACTTGACAAAGACTATTCCTGCCATTACTGGAGAAACCTAGGCTCATTCTTCTGTACCATCTTGTGTTACAGTGCTAACGGCCAAGGAAAAACCTCCCATCAACGTTGTAGGAGATGTAGGGGGCCGCATAGCCATCATTGTGGTAAGTGGTAACACTAAGGCATTTGTTCTGTTGCACTAAAAGGTGTGGGTAATACCAAAATGCATCTGATTGAGCAAACTGCATGTAAATGACTTTTCCAATGGTAACACTTTATGGTAGATTTTTTCTAAGGCTAATGCATTAAACAGAAAGTAATGTTTATAATGGGTTTAACTTTGATCCAACACAAAAGGGAACTCACCATTAAACAGATGTTGCATATATCCTGTCGGCATGCTTACAGTTGTATATGGGGAAATTTTGAAATAGGCTTCAAAAGTGTGCATGTGTATCTTGAATGATCAGTGCCTGCCTGAACAGTCTGTGTATGTCTTAAATGATTCTTATGACTTTAATCTGAACAGGATGACATCATCGACGATGTGGAGACTTTTGTTGCGTGTGCGTCCATGTTGAAAGACAGAGGCGCGTACAAGATCTATGCCATGGCGACCCACGGTCTGCTGTCATCGGACGCCCCCAGACTGCTGGAGGAATCTACCATTGACGAGGTCTGATTTTCATATCACTTACTGAACATCTATGGACCTTAACTCGTGTGACACACAGAGAAAAAAACAATGAGAATTTTGCATGTGCATATTGCTTGTAAGGGTAATGGGGTTCACATGAGCTATGTCTTGATATAGAATCATGTATGACAATGAGAACACACAATAACCTTTTGTGTATGCCTTCCTCACAAAGCAGAGGATGCAGCAATAGCTGTGTAATGCTGGCTCTTTTCCCACCTCAAGGTGTATACAATGTACACAGGTGTAGAATTTTTATGTGCCAACTAACCGTGTTGAACCCTGGACTTGTCCCCTCAGATTGTGGTTACCAACTCGGTGTCACATGAGGTGCAGAAGCTGCAGTGCCACAAGATCAAGACAGTGGACATAAGTGTGCTGATCTCCGAGGCCATCCGACGTATCCACAACCAAGAGTCCATGTCCTACCTGTTCAGAAACATTACTATGGAGGACTAGAGTATACATGTATAGGGCTATAGGTTTGTTGAGGGTTAGGAGATGGGTTTGAATTATGCGTTGCATTTGACTTCTGGTTTGTTGTAGACCTAACTTGCACAGATTGCGTGATTTAACACTTTGTTTGTTGTGGTATTTTTGAAAACCAGGTAAAAGTTACTCGAGAATGAACTTGTGCATGGGTTGACTTTCTACTACAATATATATATATATTACGCAAACATAGATATTAATGTATGATGAACAAAAAGATACTCCATAAAAGACAGTTTATAAACTTTCAGACAGTAAATGTCACAGTATATGCATGTTAGACTTTAGATACACAGTAGTATGTTAAAAAGAAACCTTAAATGTTACTGATAGAGGTATTGAAAGGTATCATCCATTTTTAAGAAAAACCCTGTTGTCAACTTCGGTTAGAATGTTCTAGAATGAAGTAACATATATAGGATGCTGCTATCTGGAGTATAAAGACAGTTTAGTGCAAGGCTGTCAGACATACAGTGTGTTCTGAAAAGTTTATTGTTACAAAGAAGGTACAGGTTTTATTTATGTACCTGGGATTTTGTGGTTCCAAAGTTTGGTACCACCATGCTTTTTGTATGAAATTTTATGTGTATGTTTCAGAGTTAAGTGTACATGTATGATAGGTCCTCACAGGCTCAAGGACTGACAAAGAGAGTTTGAAACAGATGTCTATGATGTAAAGGTATGTACATGTTCCAGTAAGAAACAGAGGAAGGAATAATGTTGGATAGCCAGAGATTACTGTACGATGGCACAACAAAAAGTAGTCTGTATTCTGAGAGCTTTAAGTAAAGATGCTTTGGAAGCAGTAACAGTTGATTCAACTTGTCACAGTAAATTGATATTTGATGAAAATTTGATGACCAGGGAAAATTTCTGCCTGGAAAGTAAAAATCGTGATCAAACGTATTACAGCAACCTGCTTTAATGATTTTATTACAGTGGTGGATACAGACAGTGGTTGCCTGACATGCTGACCTGATAATCCTAACCACTCTTCCAAGAGTTTAATGCCTGAAAAATGTGCTGTTTCTACAATACAAAGCTCTTGCAATGCAGACTACAATTGTTGGTGTTGCACTACGACTGGTGTACAGCCCCAAATCTGTATGTTCCTGTATATCTAACCTACAAGCACAGACATGTCAGATGAAAAGTAGACAACATTCTTTCATGGAAATTTTGTGATTCAATCTGTAGCTTCTGCATTGACCTGACGTGATTGACTTGCAGCTTCCTGTGAAGCAAATTAAACGTGTGATGAATTAAGTCTCCTCGTACCTGTGTATCTTCTTTTGGAGTTGTTATTAGGAGGAAAAGCAGAAGATGAGAAATGCAGAGACCAAGAATTACTCATCGTAACAAAAAGCATTATAACATTGTTAGTGTATGCTGCCATTTGTAGCTCTTTTGTCATAAGTCCTTGAACTTGTGAGGCATATGTTTACTTAATTTTCTCATCTTCTGAGAAATCATCACACACAAGCCCACACACACACACCAAACACAATTCTGTTGATGCATTCCTTGACCACATATTAACCAGATTTTCAGCATAAACATTGTCAGGAAGAGCACCAGGATGAAGAGTGTGAGGAAGATGATCACCATGACGGCAGATGGCTGGAGGTTCCCCAGGCAGTTGGGAGGATCGCCAGAATTCGCAAGATCACGGTGAACGATGAACCCCTCTCTGACGCTGAGGATGACAGATAGTCAAGGATGGAGGGTACAGTTGGAACACAGGTGTCAACTGCTGGGGAAAGAAGTCTAACTTCATAGCAAGGATGCTTGCCCAATATAATACTTCAGGGCAGATTTAAAGAGAAGTTTGTCAGGACAAAGCCATATCAGAAATATCTGCATTTCATATTTCCCATTTGTTACATAGTCTTATTTTGTCCAGAAGAAAATACCAAGAAGAATTGTGATGGCATTGGATATTTTCCTAAAGCAACTTGCAGTTTATTGGTTAAAGCAAGAGATTTGGTCTTGATAACCTCCAAAGAAAACCGTAGTACGTGTATCTGCATAATATGTACTGTGGTATATTTGTTGTATCAGTCACCACAGAAATTATGACACAGTCTGACTGTGGTGGTGAAGATTTGTGCCTTGTTATAGATGTCTGATAGGTGTTGATAAAATCCATGTTGTGTGCCAGTGCCCCAAAGTCATGTTGCTGTACTGTGTGTATTTTGCATGATACATGATGCTGCTATACAATTTTATGTTTGGTGGGAACTTGTAAGGTGGCCAAGGTGAGTTAAGTAATGTGAAGGTGGCCAACAAAGACCTATGGTTGCTTTTCTAAAATTTGACCAACAGAGCTATGTCCAACTACAACATGTAGATGGTCTTTCATAATGTACTGTCCAGTCAGTGGGGCTTGTGTGTGAATGTCCTGTGCTTGCAGTGTTTTTCAACTAGCATTGTCGGTATTGCAGTTTAGGTAAAGGATTGTTTTCAGTGAATAACTAAGTTAAACGTAAAAAGACTTGATGACAGAGTGAAGCCAAAAATGACTCACATACACAAAAATTACTTCTCAGGTGGAGAGGATTTTAAGTAAGTTTTCTATATGGTGCATGCAGTAAGTTGATGAATAGTGGCAAACCCATAACTTAACAGTTTGCCTTTAGATTTAGAGAATTCAACAGCCACAGACTTGCCTTATTCGTATTCTTTATTTCATTTGCCTCCTCAAGTTTTACAGACAGAAAATAAAGTTGTTTTACAGGTGTTTATGTGCAAGTCAGTCTTCAGATGCTTTTGCATGATGTGGAAAGTGTATGTTGCTGTTACTACTGTTGACTCTGGTTCATGACAGCTTCAGTCAGCTGCAGCAGGAGACAGGATGAGCTGTTCTGGTCCTGGTGGAGTTTACTGTACAAACAGGAAATAGTGGAACAGCATCGTGAGTCAGGAAGGCATACATATTACACACCCAATTCTGTTATGATGGTGTCAACAACTAACACCTTTACAGAAAGACTATCAAACCTCTTTATTACAACCACTTGTTTACAAGAGCTGATGTCTCGATAACCATCTGAAATCTTCATTAGTGCCATAATAACTGGCTGCTTCCATGTTGTTTGCAAGCTAATATAGTATTTCACGCCTCATGTAAAAAAATGTACAAGGCAAATAACTTTTATTAAGGCTTACTTGGAGCAAGTTTAGGAAACTGCAAAAGACCAATAAGAACATACCTGTTGTCATCAGTCTTTGCTGGAAGGGACGACAGCAGGGGTGCAACACTGCAGAGATAACACAGCATGAAAATAGACTTACATTGGATTTACACCAGAAACAATCCTGGAGGGATGTGCATCTGTGTGTGTGATGATGTGTACACATGTTTGAACACATGTCATCAATTAATTAACAACCACTTTATTCACCTCCCAGGACTGGTGTTCCAAAATGGGTACTAAGTATATAATGTAACACAGGTACCAGTGACAGTGACAACACTAACTTGGGCATCCTGCACAGGTTGATGAGAACAGGTGCCCGTGCCAGTAACACAGCATCTCCGGGATCCTGGGACCCAGAGGCAGGCAGCTGCTGGGTGATCTTTGTCAGGCACAGCAGCACACGGGGCATCAGGTCCTGGCAACGCGTCGCTAGCTGTGTGGGGGAAAGTACAGAATTACACAAGTCAGGCTGAGTACGTAAGGTTTATCTGGTTTAGGATCACTGCTCTTGTTAAGGACTTATAGGTCTGACATTATGTTATCAACCACTACCAGAACCTAACTCTGAATAAATTTTCATTTTGAATGTATTGTTATCTATTGTCAAACTAAGTAGTGATGCATTGTGAATTAAGACCCCTGACCATCCTCCCTTTCTTGAACTCTTGAAAAGCAGCTTAAACCGAAGAGTGTGCGTTGTGTTTAACTTCAAGGAGCCCTTAGGATACTACTAAGTTGTTACCTTAGCGAGGGCCGTCATGAGCACAGCGGTGAGCCTGGCCCGATGCTGCAGCGGTGTCTCCATCCTGCCCAGCTGGGACACGGACAGCTCATACAGCAGACACTCCACCACCTGCAGCATGTGTATATGGTACATGTACAGGAGACCCACACTTAAGACACTTTACCTGCTGCTGATGGCCATCATACATGTAGTTGAGCAGAAATTGTTTTCTACAATGAAAGACAGCTTTAAGGTTAAAAAGCAACTCTTTGACTAATAAACAGGATTGTATTGCTCGTGACATACCTCGTAATACTGTGAGATGATATCTGGAGTACATCTCCTGTCATATGTCACTGACATGTACTCCCCTATAGCCCATGCCTGGACAAGGAAAACAAGACAGGTTATCAATTATTTTTGCTAGTGCCAAAATGAATGGACAGCAGCATTGAAGGATGTCTTCCATAATGGACTGTGAAATAATAAACTTTGATTAATCCCTAACATACTACTGCTACCCCTGCACATCCAAATTGGTATTGGTTAACCAGTAACATGCCTGTATAGATATGTACAGAGCTGTGAAAGTACAAATGTATATGAACTATACCATACTAATGCCTGAACCAAAGAAACAGCATACAAAGCCATATTACACATTCAACCAGACACTATATAATTGGTCTTTATGAAAATTTGTGTCAAACTGGTGTTCTGAGATTCCCATGTTACTCAGAAGACCCACCAGGTGCAAGAAGACGTCTTCCCTCCCAGTGAAGTTCCTGGGGCTGGACATGAGTTCCTGCACCTCCTGTCTGTTGTCTATCAGCAGCCCTGGGGATGTCTGCACAGCCCACACTAAAGCCTCACTCAGCACCCTATGTGGACAGTAACAACATAGTAACAATTCAATAACAAAACAGTATCAACACAGTATCAGATTCTGTACCAGCAGCCCTGGGGCTGTCTGCACCATGGTCAATACCTACATTAAACCATGAATTCTTGACTGATTTTCCTACAGAATGATGATTCTGAAAACAGAAGAAGTCTGACCTACCGCTTCACTTCAGTTTGGAAGGTTTTGATGGGGAAGAGCAGGCTAGACCGTTCTAACAGGACTGGGAAGAGCCTGGCCAGCAGATCCACACTGGCCTCCTGTTCCACTGTCTGTAGGTACACCCTGGAGGGAGAGGGCAGGTGTTTCATTCCATTATGCCATAGTGACAATAAGACATGGACATGAAATAAATGGCAGTATTCAGAGCACATAAACACTCCAACAAGTAACATTACAGTTTTGCTACAAAGATGTGAGAATAAGGATTCACACATAACATACAGACTTTGTGTAAGTCTTACTAAGTTTCATTGTAGACCTAAAACCTGCCGTTTAATGCATCAATGTACATACCTGAGTAAGACTGGAGCAGCCTGGGAACATATCACAACACGAGGGAGGGTGGAGTAGTCCTGTAGGATGTCATGCAGCACTTTCAGCCTAGAGACAGACGGAAATATTTGGTCTTGTCCATAAAAGAAAACTACGGAGTGTTTGGTTGATACAAAAGAATTACTCACTAAGATTTTGTACACATGAATATCAAATACAGAGAACAATTTTGAAACACAATTGCTGACATCTTACCTGTCAATGGTATCTCCCAGCCCACCCTCTGCCCGAAGGATGAAGTTGAAGAGAGGACGATGGAGGGGGTCTGTGTACGCCAGCTCTGGTGTAGTCTGTGTCATTGCTTCAGGACTCAAATCTGTCACTGTCAGGGATGCACGTTGCTCCACCCTCATCACCGTTTCCATGGCAGCAGTTATGACTGGCAGGTCCAGCAGACAGTGAAACACCTCAATCGCCGTCTCCTCACTCACCATGGTTGGGAGCAAGTCCACAAACTCAGCTAACAAAGTCTTCGGCTGCCACGCAAACACTTTCAGAAGACAGGGGAAGAACTTCCTGAGGACTGCTGTATTGTTACAGAGGTTTTCCATGTTTTCCAGGCAGAAGAGTGTTCCTTCAAAAGCCAGGGGCTGATCTATGCACTGCTTGTCTAAGATCTTGAGGAAGAAGTGCTGGAGTGCTGGCCCGGTGTCGTACATGACTGCATCGCTGTGGTGCAGGAGGAACTGTAGGATGTTGATGATGTTGATGCTGGAAGTGGGGTTGTTCTGTATCCTGTTGTACACACGTTTGATGGAGGGGAAGACTCTGGGTATCAGACTGGAGTTCTGTTGGCACATGGTGTCCAGCAGGAGGATGACCTCTGTCAGACAGGCCTGTCATGTAGTAAGCAAACAGTAAGAGAAGACTAAAAAAAGTATGCATTTCTTTATCAGTACACAATAGAGTACGTCTTTTCATATATCAGTACGCAAGATACTGATAAAATATAGATTATCAATGATTTTGATTTTGCCACCAGTTTGATCACAGCTTTGTCTGGTAATCATCCAGTTTATTTCTGACATGCTCTCAAACATGGTCATTTCCTAACCCTTCACGAGGAAGGCAAATATAGTGTCTGCAAGAAGTCTTTTCTGCTAATCTAAAGTACTCATTGGCTAACATATCCCTTGTCCTTGGTGCTGATTTGCTTTCACTTGGCTATCCAAACTTTGATTTGACCTAGAAGAGTCCTGAGACTGACCTGTTGTAGCTCAGCATCCTGCTGTAATACAGCCTTCCTCTCACACTGGTCCAGCATACGCAAGCAGTACTCACACATTTTATCTACCAGGAGTCCCATGGCTGCTGACTCTCCTGTAATACAGGGTGACACAAAAGTGGCATTATATTTCAACCACCTCCTAACTACCAAAGTCCATTAAAATAAAAAGATTTGGTACCAAAAGGCCAAATTCTTAAGATGATTGGGGGCTCTTATTGACCATTTTTGGACTGATGCTTGTGAAGCCATCCCCTCATCATGGAGAAGACCTGCATGTTGAGGAACTGGTCCGGGCTGTAGTACTGTCCCACACTCAGGACTGTGAACATGTCATGGGACGGTGTCTCATCTACCTGGGGGGCAAAATCAATTGGTTGGTGAAAAATTACTCCCAAAAACTGAAACAGTACATGAGATTCAAAAGTCAAAGCCAAAGGCATTACTAACAGACAAGGCTTATTAGATAAATTTCAATTGTCTGATCAAACCATTCAAAAGTACATGTACTCAATTCAAATGGACATTGCAATAAATGTTTTTGTTGCATGAGTCCAAATCTGCCCAGTCAGTTTTGCAAAAACCTATCTGGCAGAAACCACAGTTGAAGCTTATATCCCATTCCATTCACAACAGCAGCTTACTTCAGTGACAGCCACCAGCTGCCGTGAGGAGAAGATGTTTTTTGAGAAGGGGTTGGGCGGCTGAGTTGTGCTGGTCGTTGTCAGCCAGGTACACAGCTGTTTACTTACTCCATCCACCTGGATAGGATGACATGCACATAAACATTTTTTTTTAATCCTGAAGAACATGGAAGACGTTTTGACTTAAAAGTCAGCAAAGAAAGTGAAGCATTTTTAAGTAAATAACTAAATCTACAAAGATGTAGGTAGTCAGTATAAAGCATCACCTGTTCCTGTGTCAGGGTGATCACTTCAGAGTTGTCCATTCCCCACAGACAGCCAAGAACATGTGTGATAGCAGCTGTATCCACCTGCCCTGCACCTGTCAGCCAGGTAAGCAGCTGTTCTCTCAACACCTGCAGGTCTACAACAAATTCAGCCCTGAATGCTAAATGTGATTAACATCTACATGTCAGTCTCAGGACTCTTCTAGGTCAAATCAAAGGGTTTGTGTGATGATGATAAGGGCATCCTGAAGTGAACAGTCACGTAAGAGCCAATCAGCACCAAGGACAAGGAATATATCAGCCAATCAGTAGCAGGAAAACATTATCAGAACACAATGTTTGCCTTCACCTTGAGAGGTTAAGAAAATCGTGTGAGAGTATATCATGAGCATCATCATACCTAATTATGAGGATGATGTCCTTTCAGCACCAAGGACAAAGAACTGTGATGTCAAATTACATTGTACTTGGTTTGAGCAGGGGTTTGAGTGATATCGAATACTGGTAGGATGCAAAATCAACATTATTACTCATAGAAATAAAGGAAAGACAGAATCAAACCATAGCAATTGTACTGTAAGATCTGATTTTACAGAGGTGTATTACCTGGATGATAGTGCCCCACCCCAGCTACTACAGGCAGTGTGAGAGCCAGGCTGGAGGAGGACAGTGGTCCTGATGACAGCTCTCCTGCTCTCATGCAGACAGACTGGCACGGGGATAACTCCTGTGGGGTGGGGAAGAACCTCATCAACATTGTGCAGATACTCATGAAGGGTGTCTCATCATTATCATCATCATGATGTCGGGTGGCTTACCCAGGCTGAGGCAACTCTCTTTACTCTATTCACATAGGGTGTTTAAGCATCTTTAATTTGTTCTTTGGAGTCCTTGCTGCTCGATCAGATTCTGAGCTGTAGAATGTACACTGTAGTTCTTACCTGTAGTATAGCAGCACACAGGATACGGATCATGACAGGACCTAGGTGAGGTTCTTTAACAGCTTGCCAGAGCGGCATGAGCAGGTCAGGAGGGACATCTCCTCTGTACCTGGTACAGGCCAGGCTCAGCCACAACTGTCTCAGACTGGGGGTAACGTCTGCTATGGACTGGCTCTGTAAGGGTACGTTAACACTGTCAACTCTACTTAACAACTACAGATGCACAACACAGTACTGTACAGTGTATAGGAGAACCAAAAATTTAGTACACATTGTATCAATAGATGGTGAAGAACATCACATTCTTAATTTAACTGTAATCATCACTCATATGGAGGTAGAATGTGTCTTTTAACTCCATGATTATATAAACTGCAAATTATATAATGTTACAGTCTGTATAACAGTTAACTATTTGCGGTTTGCAACTTTGGCCAGATGAGGCTTAAATAAATTATTAATATCAATACTTAATCAAGTATCCATGTAACTGTAATTAATGTATTATCATCATCATTTTCAATTTAGACAAACATAAATTTTGTACCTTAAGCGCCTCTTGCAGTCCACGGTAGAACTCTTGTAGTTCCTCATGACTGATTGCCCGAGCTCGTTCAATTATGGGTCCTACACTGTCCATGGTGACTTCACCTGAAATCACCTGTACAAATATAATACCATGTTGTACATGTGTACCTTATGCAAAGTCAACATTGAAGTCAGGTAGGAAATTTTACATGTCTGAATATGCACCAGGGCTGACAATATGAGAGTCAAGTAGACAATGTCATAATCTAACCTACCTGCAGCACATGACGAGGTAATATTCAGCACAGGAAAAACCACCACAGATTTCTGGAAGATAATCTGACTTCCTGGTTGTGGCACTGTGGCCAGAGAGACCAGAGAGGATCAGCTGACCGACGTTCTAACCTTTACCCTTTGACCCGTCGATCCGTGACCCTAATCTGATATTAAGCGATGTGATCGGGAAAATGCGTCAACAAAAACACCCGATAAGATGATTCTGTTGCCGTCCAGGGGATAAGAAGTGTGTTCCTTTTGGATCTAGTGTACTGGAGAAGCGCTGCGCTGGGTGATTCTGAGATCAAACTGCTGCAAATCGACTGTAAGGATACAAGACAAGACAGGGAGGGAGGGGGGCGCCGCTTGTTTTGAAAACCCAGAGATCTGGTACTGTTTGATGTGATGTTGAGATTTAACTCTTCATGGCTCTCAGATAACCTAGGTAAGCCACGGCCTTGAGGGAGAAGGGAGACTTCGGACCAACAGGGAAGGCCGTGGTTTGGGACAGGCAACAACGTACACATGGTGGTAGTGGTGAAACGGCTTCTACTGTTACTACAAAGAGTAACAATCCCTGTATAAACCGATAGAAGAAGAGCAAGACCACTTCCCTGCCGGTGTTGATGTGACCCTGGCATGTCTGGGAACAGGACAACACTCGACTCAACACATTAGGAAGAAGTTTCAAGGCTGTAATCCAGATTTCACGACAGAGAAAACAAAACGTCATCAATGTCATAAAACAGTTAAATAGTGGAGACAAAAATTGAAGCATTTGAAGGTTGCGTGAGAGAGAAAGATGAGCAGCGTACAACCATCAACCATGGTCAACGATGTACAGCTTCGTTTCCTCTGTCCAGAAGACATCCACACGGTCAAGAAACTGTGTTCAGACTGGTTCCCTATTGAGTAAGTATGGTATGGTGGTTAATTTAGAACTTCTTAGCATTGGTACTGCATCTGTGTATAATACACAGATGAGAATAGGATATAAAAGTTTGTAATCAGAAACATTGTTTTAAGAAGACATAGCTTCCTTTTTACCGGTTTTGTTTTCCTCGAAATGTATTGTGATGGGGACTTAAAGCAAAATATTTTGTTGTAACAATATCTTATGATTGGATGTATGTACACAAAACCTCACTGTCGTTTGAGAAAAATACATGATATGAAAGTTAATCAGATCTGTTGGCTTATATTTGTATTGATTTATTCCAGGTATCCTGACTCCTGGTATGAGGAGATCACATCTAACCCCAAGTTCTTCTCTCTGGCCGCCACCTATCACTCCAACATCATCGGGCTCATTGTGTCTGAGGTCAAGTCAAGAAACAAGATACACAAAGAGGTAACCAGCTGACTAGAACAATAACCTGATAACTAAATAGCCATTAGTTAAAGTGAAGACATTCAGATTTATTTGAAGACATATGGTTACGTAAGTTAACATCTAAACTTTAGCATCCAAAAGATATGTTTCAATGTTATCCTGAGTTTGAGATATTGGTATACTGGTAAGGATTTTGTAGATTACAATGTTCATTATGAATGTTGAATGAACACTTGTTGTATCACACCCTTTTCCATAGGATCGCACAGTCTTGGCCTCCAGTTACCCAGACAACACACAGGTGGCATATATCCTCAGCCTAGGGGTGGTGCAGGAGTACAGGCAACATGGGATAGGTGAGGAGCATCCTTCTGACAGTCATAGTGTTTCAGTGTGCAATACCTGTTTTAGTCATTAGCTTTACAATGTGGGTAAAGAAGGTGTAAAATACTGTATAGTGTGAGTAGGAAGCTATTCTATGTTACAGGATGTGCCATGATTCATTCTTGTATGGCATGTATAAGGCCACACCAATTTAATGTCTTGGTTAACGGATTCGCCGCTTCATTTTTTTCTGATTTGGAGATAAAAATAAAAATCCAGAATCAACTGCAAAATGCTCATATTTTGCCCTGAACAGTTGAAAACAGTCCTTTTCATCCTAGTTGTTACAGTTATTCCATCTTTCAATGCAATGGTATCATTAAAAGTTCAAAAGTCATTGTTTAAATTTTGAACCAGCCTGGTGTGTTGACTTCATGGCTCCTATCGTACCATTTGGGGCCATAATAGGATGCCTAGGCCTGTTTTATTTTATTATTTTTTCGTCCGCCCGCTCCATTATTTTTCTAGAAAAATCCGTTAACCAAGAAATTAAATTTGTATGGCCTAATCATAATGTTCTGAGAGGTCATAACTGTTCTGAGAGGTCATAACTGTTCTATTAGTATTACATCTAATTTACCCTTTTATGTTTCCCCCATCTCAGCCTCTCTCCTCCTGGAGACTCTCCTGTCCCACCTGACCACCAGTGAGAGACACAACGTGAAGGCGGTGTACCTCCACGTCCTCACCACCAACACCACAGCCATACGCTTCTACGAGCACAGGAGCTTCCGACGCCACAACTACTTGCCATACTACTACGCCATCAAAGGGGTCCCAAAGGATGGCTTTTCATATGTGCTGTATATAAATGGAGGGAAGCCACCATGGACTTTTACATATCCTTTATGTGACATTTCTTGTGGTACTTTAGAAGGCATATACATGTGGTTTGTTTCAGCAGTATCATATTGTCAAGTTATGCCAAACTTAACATGCAATATAAACGTATAGTAGTACATTGAACTTTCTTGCTATACTTGATGTACCCATAGTAAATACAAAGTGTACATCTACTAGTACATGGAACTAAAAATGTATGCCTTAAACACAATACATTTGTACCTGCTACTGACTTCCTTAACTCCTTCCTACAGATTGCATCTCGTACATGTTTGCCCACTTACAACACCTGCAGCTGTGCTCCCTCCCCCAGCGACTGTTCCGTAGACTCAGTACAACAGTCTGGGGTGTCGTACCCCTCCTGTACTCGCCTCATCGGAAAACCAACGGGCCCTGTCACACCATGTGAGCTGTACAGGCCTGTAATACCATGTGATGAACTGTATGGGCCTGTCATACCACGTGAACTGTATGAGCCTGTCACACCATGTGAACTGTATGGGCCTGTCACACCATGTGAACTGTATGGGCCTGTCACACCATGTGAACTGTATGGGCCTGTCACACCATGTGAACTGTATGGGCCCGTAACACCATGTGTACTATACAGGCCTGTTACAGCATGGGAACTGTACAGGCCTATAACACCATGTGAGCTGTATCAGGGCCTGTCACACCATGTGAACTGTACAGGCCTGTCACACCATGTGAACTGTACAGGCCCGTCACACCATGTGAACTGTACAGGCCTGTCACACCATGTGAACTGTACAGGCCTGTCACACCACGTAAACTGTATGGGCCTGTCACACCATGTGAACTGTACAGGCCTGTCACACCATGTGTACTATACAGACCTGTAACACCATGTGGTGCCTAAAGATGTGCAATCTGTGACTGTTCGTGTTGTTTTATTGACTCATGTTGAATGATCTTGTGTACAACAATAAAATATAATGGAAAAATAGGATAACACTATTGTACAGTGTGGCACAATATTGTCAACTGTGCCTAGAATATGGTGAAGTAACGTAACTGTGCTGCAAAATGTATTGCATGACTGAGAAACACATTGTGCAGCATTGCATGTGTGTTAGTATTTACAAAACAGTATTCTTTAATGTATTGACCTCAATCACTTACAAGTTGCACTGTTTTAATCTGAAGGCATAGTTAATTCTTAAAATGCACATTCTGCACTGTAAAGCAAGTAGTGCCAATGTACATGACCTTGCACTTGACCAGTTAGCTTGTTGACTCTTGGTGTACTGAACAAGGTACAGATGTGAGGATCTGTCCATCTGCTGACACATGCAGTCATCGTCCACCATTCCATCTGTCACTGGACAATGGATACGCCAGAGAGAAGATTGCGTCTAATCCTGAATCACTGGAAAGAATAATATCTGCAGTATATCACATCAAAAACAGAATTTTAAACTAGAAAAGCTGTACAATAGGGGTGTTAAAGCTCACAGTGCATGTAAAACATACGATGTTCCGTCTTTTCTACAACTGCAACTTGTTGTACATTCTATGAATTGAGGTCCACATTTTCACAGTACCTGGCTTTTAGTCAATCCCCTATACAAGTCTGGATGGTTGAGTGTCTATGTAGCATATCATCAGACTGTGCACAAAAGGGGAGAGACTGACCATTTAGTTCTGTATTGGAGGTTGACTCTGTGTCCCGATTCATTCCATAACATTGATGGTGAAAGTTTGTCATGTACTGGTTAGTGATGTATTTATTCCCATGACAACATACGTCCCATGACAATTACTAGTAATAGTATGAACATTTAGTGTTGGTCAGTATTTGTACTACACATTTATTTTGTATTTTCAAAAAAAACATCTTTTTACTTGGATTGTTGACTAGTGTAAAGCTTGTTCAACCTATTTGATAATGTGATAAAGTAAAAGATGGGTAAAAGTCTTGACAGCCATATTTCTTGTGCATGGCTGGCAAATTTGTGTCACTTTTAAAGCAGAGATTGTTGTGTACATGTAGTATTTATTTAGATTTCTGTACATATGAGAATATCAGGAATGTTTTAGGCAGCTTGCATGCTACATGTATCTTTGTATCGTAAACAACAGTTCTGATTTATGAGCAAGTCTTCTATTCTAAACCATTGTTTGAAAGTTACACTTGGAAAGAACCTTTACCTGGTACTAATGTATATTGGTACATTGTTATATATGAATTGACAAAGTTATGATTAACACTCATGTTTTGCTCCTGAATTTGGTCTCGCGCCCACTGAGGCATTGAAGAGCTGGATGTCCTAACACACATTCGTTTCATCCCGACAGTTTTAGGTGTTTGGGGAAATTTGTTATTGCTGGGATATTCCATTTTTGTAAGACTAGAAACATAATAAGGATGAATGGGTGAAAAATGTCTTCTCTTCTATGACTCCCTGATGGACTCCTTCTATGACTCCTGCTGCCTAAACCCGTGACCAATAGAGAATCGTTAGCCAACATGGCTTCTTTAGTGTGCTTAAGGTTAAGGGTAGGTCTAAGTGGTTTTGGGCCTGACATAAAAACACACTTTCCCACCATGTCATGATTATTTACAATTTTGCTTTTTGCTCCTCTGAGGCTTACCCAAGTATTTACTGACAAGTATTTACTGACACCTCAGGCAGAGACAATAGATGGCTATACATCGGTGAAGGTTAGACATCCAGGTGATAGGATACGCCAAAAAACAGTTACTCAAGCAACTGGATATGATTTTGGATGCAGTTGCTTGAGTAAATGCTTTGGTGAATAGATGGCTATATTGTAATATTTTGTTTAGACCATTTTGGAACACATAGGTGTGATGAGCATTGACTATATGCATGACTTGAATGTGTCAAGCTGGTCTTGCGTGGACATGGAAATGTTTGTGTTCTCAACTTTGTTACCTCAAGGCAATTTCTTTGCTCTTTTGTAACACATGTATGTTTGTCTGTCCCACTATAGCAGTGATTACCATTGTAACAGTTATGTTTTGACCATGCTGTCACCAGCAGTTGTACATGTACCATTAAATGTTGAACCAACACTATTGAGAATTGTTTTACTATTCATTTTGTCCTCACCATTGATGACAACAATCTTGCCTAGAGCTAGATTTTTCCACTTCATTTTTCTAATGTTACATATCAGCAGTTTGGCAGCTATATGTAAAGACTATCCTGACCAGTAAAAATGTGATCCATGAGTAGAAAATTGATGCTTTTCAAAGGATGCATACAGTTCAATCTTTAGAGACGTCCAAATCACAAAGAGCTGGATAACTGTGCATTACAAAGGCAGTTATCTAGGATGACTATAACAATTATTACAAAGTATCACAACACAAGAGACGGGAGTAAGGAATAGTTTCCACATGTTTATTTTACTCTAAACCTCTTAATTCATACACATAGTATATCATATCTTATTACCATGTATGCACATTGTAGATACATGTATGTCCTTAGTATGTCCTGTACATATGTATTTCAAATCTTGACAATGACTATTTTGCTTCCATGATACTGTGGACAAAGGTTTGTGATTCACACATTGACTCTTGTTGAATGTAAGGAGATCTATAAGGATTTTGTAAATACACAACATCTGATACAAGAGCGCATTACTATCATAATAGCCATTTTTGTCTCTTGCTTCTTACATGTTTTACATCCAACTTCACATTTAGTACATGTTACATGTTTTACATCCAACTTACATGTTTAGTACATGTTACATGACAAACCTGTACCAGTAATCACCTCTGTATAAAGAATACACTTGTAAAGACCACGTCCTGGCCAGTGTTTATCTGCTACTATAACTCACAGAAGCAAGGAAGGACAGTTCAGTATCATCTAATATATCTATTCTGAATAAGGAACCCTGGATCGTCTCTACATGTAGCTATACACAGCTCTGGTGGACAAGCACTTCCGATATTAGTGACATTAATTACATTTCAAAACTCAGCTTTGATTGCTTTACACGTAAGGCAATCTTGGATCTATAATATTGCTTTGAATTCATCTAATGGTTTCAAAGACTATAATTGTTACTAATGCTGAGTTTATCACCTTTACACTGCTACAGAGAAATAGAATATTATATTAGTAAAAGTAGAAATTGTTACCTAAGCTTAAAACTTACTTCTTCTATTCACTGGTAAAGTGAGGTATATTAGATACAAAAATAAAAGTATACTAAAGTACGTCATAGGAAAATAGATGAAATTTAAAACTCATCAAATCATACTTGCAACATCAAAATTTGAATGACCTAATCATTGAGATTAAATCTTACTTACTGACTTATTCTTGCAACCAGTTTTCATCATAAGAGTTACATAGTAACCTTTCAACCAAACTACAGAAATCCTTTCTTCTCCTAAAGCAAATGGTATCTTATACTGGCTGGCACAACACCAAGACAGGATTATCAACATGCTGCTTTCCTAGTGTACATTGTACGTCCATCATACATTTTGTATTGATGATCAGTTAACATTGAAATATGTTATCACATCTTTCAGCTTAGGTTATCTCCAACAAGTCCTAAATATCAAGGCCAAATATCAATAAATTAAGTTTTCTATATACATAGATGAGAGATAAAAGTATTGGATGCTGATGACAGCACATGCACTCCTTCTATCTTTTGGGTTTGGTACTGCATGGGCCAACCTTGTATTTTCTCATGATGTCAGCAACAAACTCAAACCTGGTTGCCCTGTTGTGGAGACGCTGAAGGGGTTTCTGGAGAGGAAAACCATTGCATACGATCATATTATTCATATGAAAGTCAGTATGCTTTCATAACTGCTGTAAAATTCAGATATATGAATGTGTTTTTAGTTCTACTGTACTACAGAATTGCTTCAACCACAAATTTCAAACACTGTGAAAACCTGTTTCCCTCCTACCCCAAAATAAAACCCCCACAAAGGTGAAATTCATGCATTTACAGTATGACTATCAGATGCCCAAATGAGCAGCTGTATAAGAAAATGTTGAGAACAGCAATTATATACCAAATTTTAATCAGAATGTTTGTCTGGTACAAAATTTTGGGTAACAGTCATCATCATCATTGAAGTCCAAAGACAACAGCCTTTACCTGAAGAAACTGTATGTTGGAAGACGTTGACCGGTGAGGTACATGGATGGCCCACACATTGGGAAGCACAAGGAACTGGTAACTTTGGGAAGAAAGAGGAGGTTATCAACTACTTTGCCTGTAGGATACTGATTACTGACTTTAAAAACAACTTCTAGTCTTTTTTTGGCCTTAAAAAATCAGTTGAAATAATACTGCCAACTATTGCCATCTTTTAAAAGTCCCCTACTCTGTTAGTCATGGTTAGTTTGTCTCCAAAGAGGAGCATCTCACCCTGCAGCTAACAGCTCCATAGTGTGGGTGACTTTGTTCATGCCGTAACCTGAGAACCGCTCATCGTACAGTGGAAGACTGGAGGACATCCTGTGGGCAGAAGGGAGAGTCATTCAGACAAGATACAGTACATCCTTAGTTGAGATACAGAGAAACGTTCTGCACAGAAATGTATAAAGTTAAACCACAGCAGGAAAATACATTTGTAATGTACACATATAATCTCTGGACTTTGAGATAGACCTATAGCTTAAAAAGTAAATGCAGGTGGAAGATATTCTGTTGATGCTTTTGTATGATATTCTACACATTCAAGCTAATGCTTAAACCTGACTGTCTTGGATTGCCACAATACACATTAGTACATTGTAGCTCTCATCTTAAACTTTGGATGTGCTGAAGTAAAAAGAGACAAGCGAGTTCTTCCAGTTGCTTTCTCTCACCTGAGAACCAGGTAAGGTTCAAATTTGTCCTGGTAGGTAGAGACAGGGTACACCTGTTCTTCTGCATACCAGCGCTGATAGTCTGTGGGGCGGTGGGACTCAGGAGACTCAACAGATCATACACACTGTCAAGGAATACTGTCTGATAATATAAGCTTATCAAAATGTAGAATAGAACTTATAAGGTTATATGTATTAGTATATAAGAACATTAAATGTACCTGTAGGGAAAGCACTTGCAATCAACTCAGCATTTTGAACTGAACTGAACTACATGTATGGGTAACCGTAACACTTGTGGACAGAGTGGGTCATGGGAGTTCTTTACTGAGCTCAATAGTGTCATTTTCTTGTTCTTTCTTATCCTTTATATGTCATGAGCAGAAGAAAAGTAGCACTGACTTTCTCACTAATTCTCCATAACTACTAACTGCAACATATCACAATTGTTTGAAAGCTTAGTAGGAAACGGAATAGATCTTGGTTGTCCATGAAATGAAAGGATATTGAAGGGCAAAATGTTGGCATCGTCAGCAAAGATCTGTTGTTTGAGAGCCTCTTTGTCCTGAGGGGGAGGTTGGTCCTGAAACAACAACAATTTCTTATAAAATCATGAAAGTTCATCTGTGCTGGTAGATACGTGTTCAGAGAGGGACATTCAAAATGAGCAAACTTATTACATAACTAATTAGGGAAGAAGAAAAGACCAATTTACAAGGAAGCCTCATGTTACAAATTTTTTTTCTTATTCAAGAAAATCTTTGAACTTTTCACCTCTTGTTCCTCTAAGAACTCGAAGGCAGGAACCACGTAGGCATTTCTGTCTGTTGGGTCTGACTCGTCTGTTATCAGTAACCTGGGGTAAGCACAGAGTTTTGTTATACATAGAAACATACTAAATGTATATTCCCCACAGCAGAAAGGGGGAAAACAGACATTATATCATACACTGAAATTTTCAGATTGTCTCTTTTTTATTCATCTTGAAAGACAAGGTTCTCACAACTTAGTATTGATGCTTTACCTAAAATTTTCTTGGAAGTTGGGAGAAGGAATGAAGTCAGCATCCAGGAGGAAGACATATTTACTTTTCACCATTCTGAAACAAAGGAAACATCTTGAAATGTGATAACAACATGTTATTGTACATGCATTTGCATTGAAATTCAATAGTTAAAATTGAATTCTATAAAATTGCTGGTATCGAGAAAAGAAAACCTTCCTGTAAAACTAATAAGTTCACATTCTTCTCTACCAGTAACCCAGCATATCCATGATTAAGTAGCACTTTGTAATATCAACTAATTGTATTAAACTAAAGCACAAAGTACATTACCAATATTTGAAACAAGAACTTACTGTAGAGCCAGATTTCTGAGATAGTTGATGGGATACTCATCGTTAACCTGAAAGAAATCAAGTACCTTTTACTGACTTACAGATTATACCGTGTAGAGTATATTTTTTAGAAAATCCCACACTGATGATTTGTAAGAATGATACAAAAATTTGTAAGAATGATACAATATAACGTATCCTGAAGGATTTGAGTACTCACCACATTTGCATACACAGCCAGAACACTACAAAAGGTTCGAAACTTGGGATGTCTCAACTTCTTGTTGATGTAGTATCTGTGGCAGCAAAGTTCACAGTCATGTCAGTATTTTAAACATTTGTAACATCTACTCTGTCAAAGACTGGTGTCAGTTCCTTCTGTTTCATGTGCTGAGGAAATAATATTTTTGAAGGAGATATTTCTGGCATTCCTACCTTTTCCAGTCGTGATTAGTGTCAGGTTTCTCTGAGGTTGTTGGTACATACAGAGCCACTGCCATGGGCCCATCCCAGTGTCTGATGATCCGGTCTAACATGGTTATCCGGTCCATGGACACCTGGGTCACCAGGGTCACTGTGTCTTCTTTGTACTGAAAGTGGTAGCACATTCAAACATGATTCAAATCCTGAACATTGATTTCAGTTTATCATAAGACATTTTTCTTTAAATAACATACTGCAGCAAAAGAACATATGGCTGTGCATATAGAATTATACATTTGTACATGATCAAGACAGGTGAAATCAAGTGCAATCAACAAACCTGACTGAATGTTGCATTGAAGATGTGCTCGTAGTGGAAGGTAGGTTTGGTGGTTGACACGGGGGACAGAGCGGCTGGTGGACAGGAGGAAACAACGTCCTCTCGCTCTGTAGCAATCCTCCCTCCTGCTGTTCATACAAATATCATGTGTGTTAGAAAATATGTAAAAGATATTTCTTTGCAAGTAGAAGCACAGAGAATTGCTGTGTAGAGCTTGATATCTTCCTTACCTATGACAGGCTTGAGAATGATGTCAGTGAACTTGACCAGCCCCATGTAGCCGTGACAGAACAGCATGACCAGCACGCTCACAACCTGACGATTATTTGGTATGCCCTGGAACAGCAAACAGGTCAAAGGTCAGCCAGAGAATTTTTATTTGCTACTCATACACGTGAATGACATAAAACATCATGTTGCAAACTGCTGCCCAAAATGTAAGATTGTAGTCACAATTTCAAGTGGCAATATGACAATGTGAAGACTCCGTACCATATCATTTTCAGCTGCAATAAAAGGATGACTTCCACTGGGAAAATCTAACCTGCAAATAACAAATCAAACAGTTAGAGAGGATGTTTTAGAGATGCATTTCTGGATTAGGTTAATTGTATGTTCTATTGAAGACATCTTCCTGAGGTAATCCAACAGTAATACACAGATTATACCATCTGATTACGGATTTTGGGTGAAAACTACATTACCTCAGGGTCTGATGACTTCCATCATCAAACTTCACCATAGCTATTGCACTGTAATCAGCATCATGGACCTAAAAGGGAAGATATAGAGGTCATAAAAATGGAAATACAAAAAGTCAGTTATGCCAAATCATTTCATCAACTCACATTGGTAATGGCCTCTACTAATGCTCTTTTAATGTTCACCAAACAAAATTGACAAGTAAATTAGAAAGATCATAATACACATGTAGTTGTTTAAGAACAGTATTCTTACCGAGTCCACAGATTGTAGATCTACAGCTGCACTGCGAGCTGAGAAGTAGATAGTCTTGATGTCTGTATCAGGCCTGATCTGAGAAAACAGTACCATGCATAATATTAAGATATACATAGCTTTTGCAACATTTAAGGAAAAGAACATATCAATATATACAGTATGTATGTATAAAAAAACTTTGTTCACTTACTGGTAGATACTGGTAGACTGCCCGTACACTGTCTGCCTTACACATCACACTCAGAACCTGATGGAAACAACAAACACGTTGAAGATGTTCAAAATCAAAGTATTTTCACAAGCCATTCATGTACTATATACAATTTATACATCATGTACGTGAAGAATGATGACAATGATTGATGATATAACCTTCAAAGAAATACATATCCTGCTATTGATAACTTTACCTATATGCTGGTAGATAGAAATTATCACAATGTCAGTGAACTCATGATGTACATCTATGTGGCAAAAACAATCCCACCTTTTGGCACAAGCTGCGTCCCCCCACGGTGCAGCTGACCTCCTCCTCCCAGCGGACATGTGGGACCCACCAGCCATCCACACTGATGTGGGTCTGGTCAGTCATCTGGTCCAGCAGCACGTTTCCATCCCAGTCCTCCACAGCCTCCGGATCTGCAGGATGCTTCTCTCTGTGTGTGGTAAACAGAAGGTTTTATTTAGACTTCCTATGTATAGTACTAGTATACTCGTAGTTGGTTACTGGGGAAGTTAAAATAAACATCCATAGTGTAGAAATCTATTCATGTGATTTTTATATGCCTGTACTTAAATCACAAACACCAGAACCTTGACCACCCAAATCTGCATACTGCAAACCTTTTTAGTTTCCAGTTTCTGCAGCTCAATATGTGCAGTGAAACAAGCTTGTGGTTGTGATGCTGCATTCATTCTATAAATGTGAAGAGCCAAAATTTCACATGAATTGTATTTTTGTATGCATAAAGTTGGTAATTTATAGATATATGTTGCAATAAAAATCGCGACCTGAGACTTTACAGCACCAATATATCTTAACCATCATCTTACGTTATCAGTTGGTCGTCATCATCGTACTGAAAACATATCTATTCTTGTGTAGATGCGTAACTTAATGATTATGCATGGGGCTCCAAAAAGATACATGTACTATCATTAGAGGCCTGTAATAATGGCGACATTTGCATGTTTGTAAACAAAATTATGCGGCCAGCGTGTGCGTACAAGCGATGTGTTGGTTTAGCTTACCGTGCTGCAGGCTGAGATCTTAGCGTGGGTAGATACAGGACGGTCACAATGACGGACGTCAGTGAGAGGCCGAATGCAACCCAGAGGATGGCCGTAAGCGAGCAGACGGGCGCCCGGCGCGCCAGTTTTCTTCTGCTTGTCATCTTCGATCAGAAGAACAACAACCCGTGGTAGCCATTTTGGAAGGTCATAGGTCGTCTAGAAGACCCTAACGCCGAACAAATTCTTACTTGATGATAAAATTGAAATATGACATGATTTGTTTCAGTTAAATGCACAATATGTAAAAGATATAAGTTTTTATATGTAAAATAATAAAATTCATAGATTTTATAATGAAGATTTGTTAATAGTGCCTGCAGTGGTAAGTTTTATAGGATAGTTGGTAAATAATAATGGGATACCTAAAGGGCCTTGCCGTTGTTGAAGGACAAAATGGCGGCGGTCGGGAGGTTGGGAAGTGCAGCCGTCCGCTCGTTTCTCTGGCGGAGAACGGCTCTTCTCAGCTCCGCACGGTGTTGTAAGTACCCTCACTACGTCCTCTAGGTTATGCACGACGATACTATGGTACCAGATGCCATTAACTATTGAAGAGTGTCACTTTCCCTAGACGTAAACTTTGGGTAAATTTTCCAAGTCTCCGTTTAAATTTTTTTGCCTGACCTCCTTGGTCTTCACAAACTACTTGTTCCAATTCCGAGGGATTAAATGTAATATTTGCAATTTTTGCAAAGTCTTTGTGTTAACCAAATCGTATTACGATTTGTATGTAAATTTGTCATTATGCCATCAGTGTCTAAGAACGAGCTGCCAGGCCCGTACCCCCAGACCCCAGAGGAATGGGCAGCTGCAGCTAAGAAGTACGGCATGAGGGTGGAGGACTACCAGCCTTACCCTGACGACGGCACGGGGTACGGAGACTATCCCATGTTACCTGAGGAAGGCGTGGAGTCAAAGGATCCATGGGTCGACTGGGACGACAAATGGCACAGGAGGAACTTTGGAGAAGCAGTAAGTTTCTTTAAGTAATACAAATTGTATTTCCTATTAAACATAATGACGTCTTTATGATTTACAAGTTCAATACAAGCTTTATAGCTGCCGACTTCAAACCTTTTTTCCTGTTTTGACATAGCCTTACTGCAATTGTTTGTTGTTTTTTTTTGTCATTGTTGTTGTACTATACACAGGTTTTAATCAGAGGAACAATGCCTCATTGCTGTCCCTTTGTTCAATTCATCTGTATGTAAGCACCTGGTCAGGTGTTAATGTTGGTGTGTTATGCCAAAAAGCGGTTATACCGGCTATACAGATACAGAATGTTCAGGACTAACTTTTCTATGGTATTTTTTTCAGCCACATATTCACATTGACGCATTCACAAGGCAAAGGGTCAACCCTAACCAGAAATATGTGGTGCCGTGGTAAGTACTACTCAGTGTTATGTCTTATGATTACACCCTTTATGTATCAAAGACTTGTTAAACCATCCATGGTCACAAATTATGTAGCAACAAGACATTTAGTAAAGATACTATATCCAGGCCTAGGGATAGGCTATTTTTTCAAAAATTGATATCCAAGGTAGCCCATGTCCTTGTGAAAGGAACAGTATCTGGAGATTGTCTTTGTGATGATGCTCATGATTATTGGAAAGCATGTAACGTGTCTTTTTGTTACCCCCACAGGAAACAAATGGTTGCTGCACTCCTTGGCTTCCTTGGCTTCAATGCTGTCATGCTTTACTTTGGAGAACAATACAAGCATGCTATACCTGTGGTAAGTATGAGTGCCCTTAACTCCTGAAGATACTTGTGGTGGGGGCATAATATCTCTTCATTGTTGAATTTTGGCCACCTTATGGTCACTGCCATTGTTTATTTTGGATCTGCAGATATAAATGTACATGTAGTTGGCTTTTGTTTCCTCCTGTAGGTGACCAAAGCTAAGTTTAATCCTGAAACGTAACTTCTGTGTCAGCAGCTTTTTTTTAGAAACTTTGTTGCATGAAACCAATGTCTCTCTCTTATGCCCCAGGCACCCAAGCAGTACCCATACAATGACCTGTATCTGGAGAAAGGAGGGGATCCCGACAAGGTGTCAGAAGAGGAAATCAAGCACTATGAGTTCCCTAAATCTTAACATGCACATTGACAACATAGACATATCCTGTACAGTGTGGTGGTAATGGAGAGGCATGAAACTATGTCTGTAAATCTATGGTGTGCAAGCATTCAGTATAACAAAAGTAGCCACTGGCAAATATCACCATAAAAGACAGCCTGTTGTTTCAAATGTCCATTTTCAGTGTGGGATGATAAGTTTGTTTTTGAGAAAGACACACTTGTGTGTAACAATATATGTAGTTTCATTTGTGGTGAATACACCTACATTTGTAAACTGGATTGTACACTACTAATGTGTGCAGGCACTTGCCAGATCCTAATTGAACAGATATGAGGATGACTTGTACTACCTTCAGATGTATGGTTTATTAATGTTTGTCCCAATAAATTGAAGTTTCAGTCTCCACATGGTGTACCCATTTATTGACAGCTGTTCTCACATGCTTTAATACAACTGTACTTTGTTATACATCACACTTTAATACATACATTACAGAAACACTGTATGTAGTGGTTATCAGTATATTTCAAGCAACATCAATACTTACATGTACACATCTATCTACCTATAAGGACGGAACAAATAAAACCTATGCAGACATACACCTAGATGAAGGTGAACGTCTTACATTGGGTATCAATTCAAGGACCTTAATTTTGTCATGGTTTGTTTGGTTTGTTTGGTATTGAAAGCTCCAACAGAACTCGTCTTCACTTACAAAACACAAAATACTATCAAACAGAACTTACAATACAATTGAATACATTATAGAACTGTGATGTCCATGTATATGTTGCATGTACTAAATCAACAATAAAATGTTGCTTTATGGCATGGCTTTTATTAGTACAACTCAAAACAATTGCTGCATACCACAGGAAGATCATTTTTAAGACGATCATTTCAAAGTTAGCACGAAAGTACAGACCAGGTTCACTCTTGCACAACATAGCACCAATGTAACCCGCATATTCATTGTTATATTATCTTCTAGTACACTTGTACTTTACTAATTTTCCAAGGATCATGGCATAGTAAAAGTTTTTCCACTCGATGCTATCTTACAGGTTGAAGTTCTGGTGTAGCAGAATTTATGCAATATGATATCCCAGGAGACAGCCCTCTTGTGTGTCCAGTCTTCCACATGTTTGGCACGTCCCTCCGAACAGTTCCACTACAGGCTATATGTGGGACAGAAAGAAAGATTTAGTTCTGGATAATAGAAAAATCCAAACATACATTGTATTGTATCAAGTTAGAGTTATCTACTTAAATCGAAAATTTGCTTGAAAGGTGTACTGAAATCCTGTCAACCAACTCAAGGGTGCATGACAGTATGAACGGCAACGTTATAACAGTAAAACGTCACGTACTGCTCATTGATGTAAACCCGGAATTAGTTGGTTATTATAAGTGTCAACTCACCCCTTGATGCCAGCAGCAGGCGGTGCTGTGGTTCTTCGCTTCTCTGTATCTCCTGAAACACAAATCATCCATTTAGCGACCTGCAGTGAGTCTTTCTGTGCCACTTCACCGGTGAAATCTAGTTGCGCACCTTTCTGTTGTACCGTTAAAGCCAAAATGCATTTGAGAGTTTTGATACTTTATGGACTATCTACATCCCCTTCAGCAAAATGATACTTTACCTATTGCATCTTCTACACTTGATGACGGGAGCACTGTTGGTGATGACCATGTCTGTCTGTGGTCTGTCATCAGGTGAGGTCATGGTGGTCAGGTCGCTATCGGACCTGGCCAGGTGTGTGTCCGGCCGTGCGCCTGACGGAGCCGTCTGAGGCACGGCGGTCAGGAACACTTGTCCGCTGTTCCAGTCCGACAGAGTCATGACGGCCGGCTGGGACATGGACCGCTCGATACCACGGCCAGGCCGGGACCAGGACAGGCGGCTTTTCAACCAACTACAGGGAAACAGTGACAATAAGGGTGTTTTAAAGGTCACAGGTTCTTTCAGAGAAAAACATACAGTACACTGCAGTATACATGTATATGGGAAAGATTAATTGAAATTTAGTCATCCAGTTTTAACGAAGGAAAGAAAAAAGAGGGCTTTGTCTTACCGTCTTTGCTGCTGATCCCTGTAGTGAATGTCCTCCGTCAGTTCCTTACGATGACACCTGACTTGTCCGCGCGACCTCCTGACACTGTCCACAACCTCTCTCTTCAGTTTCTGCTCCATACACTTCTTAGCCTTCTGGTGCGTGAACAAGTCACAGAACAGCGTCCTATGTCCGCACGCCTCACAGTCCACGTACCGAAAGTTACAGTCTTCCAAATGCGCCGCCATATCTCTCCGCTGTAGGATGTCCTTGCATCCTCTGGACTTGTAAGGACAGTCTAAGAACAAGAGCGGGCACTCCTCCATGTGTTCAGCCAGGCCTCCTATGGTACACGTCCCTCCGCAGCCTAAGTTACACCGCATTTCTAACGCCTGTAGGGCCGACTGTAGCTCACGTGGCGCAGGAACGAATCTGGGATGAAAGTAGAATGTTAGATGATACAGTCTCTCATATACGTTGTGATGACAAAGACCACAAGGACAGAAAACGTATCATCTTTAAAGGTAAAATAATGAAGGAACTGGCGCATGTCAATGGCCCAGATCACTGGCCCAAATCAGTATGCGAAGGACGTCAACAAAGAAACATTTAGAAATAGATCATGTTGTTTATTACATGGTTGGGGTGTTCTTACCTTTCTATGAATGGCGTGGAGCAGACCGGACAGACGGCGGAGGTCAGGCGCTTCCGTGAGACGCAGTCCTGGCAGAAGACATGCTGACAGTGCGCCATGACAGGGTCCAGCAGAACCATGTTACACAGGGGGCAGATGAGAGACTCGTCCACATCCCCGACTACACTCGTCAGCTCTACACCCATCCTGGACAGGAGAAAAGGAAGGACGGTTTAAAAACTTTAGACTGTTCTGTATTTACACCATGCTACACAAGGGATAGATGACCCGTCCACATCCCCAACTACACTCGTCAACTATACACCCATCCTGGATGGGAGAAATGAAAGTGGTTTAGACTGTTCTGTATTTACACCATGTTACACAGGGGAGACTCGTCAACAACCACTTAGGGCAACTTTATAATATACCTATCCTAAAACATGTACTTGTGGGCCGGATTGGACGTGATGTATATGAATCTAGTAGTTTGCCTTGTCAAGATTTTCGTAAAACAAGGTGTTGTAAGATATTTCCTGATCGAACTTGTTTTGGTGCCAAAAAAGCCTTTGGGCAACCTGTTCTATCAAGTGGTTGTAATTTATCAACTGATACAGGAGATGTAAGCCTTGTTTCCCGTTTCAAGTGGTTAGGTCGTTAAGCGATAAAACAGCATTCAAGTAGCAGAGGCCATCAACATGGCGTCTCTAATCAAGGATATATAAGGATTGATGTGTTTGTATAGGCCTATCACCCTACAGTGAACGAGCGATTCAGACGGGACCTAGTTAAGGAAAGTGTTCCAGTTCTGATGTGTTCGGTGGAAATTCACTAGCCCTGTTGGTGTAAACAGATGTTTTGTTTACCGATAACAATGTTGACAGCAAATTTTCCCTCAGCTTGCACCAGTAACGCCCCTTTCTAAGCGCACACTGGAAAGTCGATTGTTTTCTTCGCACGTTTGTGTTAAGTGACATTCCATTTTTGTTCATGTAAGGCTACAGTTACACACTCAGTCTCATGTATATGGTAAACAACTTCAACCTTGAAAGATGTGTACACACCTACAGGCGAAAGTCAGTAAGGAAAAGACTAACACAAGGAATACAATCTTGGGATCGTGCCTAATGAGTCTTGGGATAAAACAAACTTGGGCGTGAGACAAACCCTGTACGGGTCAGTACGTGCTTTAAGGACAGAATAACGTTAAGTCACAGACACTTACCTGTGTGATAGTCGGTCCGGAGACCAGGGAACCAGAGTTGTAGGTAGTGGCCTCTCCGGCTTAGGAACCACTCCTTTGTGGTAGTCCTGAAGAATCCCTATGTAACAGAATCTGATCAATCAGCAATCTTAAGATCCACGTGATTATACAGTCTAGTTCACCGGGGCGGGCCTTCCAGGTAGAACACGGGGCAGGTGCGGGGAAACTTCCGCCGTGTTGACGAACACAGAACGTTCCCAAAACACATGTGACGTCGACACACTCGGCTGAGCCTTTTTACTAAGTCCTGCACGGCCGGAGAGTGGAGTACCTCCCCGTGTATGGGACACCCAAAATCCGCCACTGTTGACAAAATCTCGATCTGAAAGCCTAACTGGCCAGACAACAAATAGGGTTTGAATAGTCGCTAGGTAACGCGCGTCATTTGATCGGCCTCCCATTCACCACTCGGGGCGAGTAGGTCAACAGGTTGTACGGACCCGGCTCGTGTGTTAGCTGGAAATATTGCAACCCTAGAAACAGAGGACGATCATTTGACGGATCAGCGTCAAATCTGTTTGTCGGTTGTTACAACCGTGGCGTGTTCTGGTATAACCCATAACTTTTCTATACATGTGACGCGCATGTGTGAGTGTGAAAGAACCGGATATAATCGCACTAGAAGACATCTTGGTTACCTCTTCAATCTCACATTGCTCGGCAGTTTCTGTGGTTACCCCTTGAGCGACAGAAGGTAAAAAAGTCCTAAGCACAAAGCTCTGCAACACAAACAATCACAGGTATCCTAGCTTAGGGTGCAGAAGAAAGGAAAATATATGGATCAAAGGTTAGTTTGAACAGTATAAAGATACATTCGTTAATTGGCCAGGAGCCCAGTGAGCCAATTGTAGCCGATAAGAATGGGCTGATCAATTTGTTTCCGCGGAACAGTTCTGCTGCCAAGTTCTAACTGTATCAGTACAATCGAATTCTAATTACTGACCACCTCTAAAGTGTCGAACTTATACTGTGTGGTAACGTAGCGGATTTGGGTAACTAAGGCAGGTGCATTTCTAACTTCTTAGACAACAGGTCACATCATCTGGTAACTGTACCTTCATCAGTCGCACGGGCGACGCCCCCTACCCCTGGATAGGGTTTTCTCATCTTTCAGCCTTTACCCCAAGAGATAGCCCCTTTTACCCTAAGAGATAGCCCCTATTTCCGACCAGTTAACCTATTTTGGAGCGTACTATTTAACAGTTTTTCTTTCTTTCATCTTCCTTAAATATCGTGGGAGAACAAGGCAACGCCATTACGAACAAGAGTTCCCTTTCTTTGTCCCCCTTCACCAGAGTCTTTGTACTGACTAGCACCAAGATATAGGGACATTCCAACAGGTGGTTGTTTCTGCCAGCTACTCACGAGTCACAAGAAATGTCAAGATGCGAGGCCCGTGCGTGGCCAATGTTAGGCTATCCACCACTTTTACTCCTCTATTATATTATGACAGACAGACAGGCAGACAGACAGACAGATTCTTTATTGACACAACAAAAAAGTACAGAGACTTTTGTATGGTCTTCTACAACTTAACTAAAGATCTAACAAAGCTAAATACATGTGTGGATAACGTCAACTTACGTACAGAGTATATATATGATGTAACAATAAACAATGCTCCCTGCGCATTACATATAAGATTAAGAAAACAAACTTGAATCGCATGTGAAAACAAGCGTTCTTATTCCGTTTTGTGCTCGGAAATAATGGTACAAATGCACTTATTCCTAGCTTAAAAGTTCATCTGAGTAGGTAGAAGTCATTATGAAACAAGTTTGAACTGTCACAGTGATTTTGGGTCGCATTGGACAAAGTATAAATCTTGGACACGGAATTAATTTTTTTTGCAAGAGGTAGTGGGGAGTCCATCTACATCAGGGCAAGGAGGTTTAAACCTCCTTGATCAAGGCATTGCAACCATCCCTCAACAAAGACGGGGGTGGAGGGTGCCACAAACTTTCTGCAAATTCAAGATCCACTGTTCACGGAGTCATGTCATTTGACGTCACAGAAGCTGTGGATTGCTCATTCCTCGGCAGACTGGAGTTGAAAGGTCGAAAAGTCCAATTTCTCATGTTGAACAGTACAGTTCAAACTTGTTTCAAAATGTATTATTCATTTTAAAGGTATGCCCATACTAAGTATTTTTACCACCACATTTTGATTTAAGTGTGTAAGAGTATTACTCATGATTGGTGTCTCTCTTTCAATAATGTAACAAATTAATCAATAAAAACACACCAATTCCTCAGAACAGTTTATTAAATCAGTTTATGTACAACCCTGTTCACAGAATCTCACAGACAATACAAAACTGAAATCTCACAATTCATCAGATAGGATTCTTTCTGGGCAAAATATTTCTGCCATGAAAAATATTTCAATATATGTGGAGTATACTAGATAATGTCCAGTACCAGTCTCCATAGAATTAATGTACATAGAAATTAATCTTTACGACATGTTGTTGGCGACATTTTGGTTTTGAACAGGATAAAAAAGAGGGCACTTGAAAATACATGTACCATAGAATTCAACCCACAAACGATATAATTTCTATACAGACTTGTGAAGTAAACCCCAAACCACACCATGTTTTTTATATTACACCAAATCCAATGACATGACAGATTTCTGTAACTGACTAATCATATGTATATTCATATAGTCAATATATAGAAAAAAGTCACACGCTGATGTAGTAGTAACTGTTACAGTATGGTTTCAGCTTCAGTCAAACTGCCTGCTGCTGGGGGGGGGGGGGAGGGGGGCGCATTACAGTTTGCAACCTTCTACATCCTTTGGGGAGAACAGACCCAAAAGAAAATATACTGGGAAATATATTTTGGGAAAGTAGATATGGAAAGAATAATATGTCTCTATTTGCAGGCACTGAATTCTCTACATTTACAGAGTGTATGCAATGTTCAATCTACTATCAATCAAATTTTCTACAACCTTTCAAGCTTCAAAAACACAATATGTACAAAATATTAGAAAACAGGTGCAGGAATGCATATTTTCAGGTGTTGGAAAGCTGTCCTCTATCTAAGTCTTCAGATCAATTCTGAGCAGCACTGCTGGCTTTGGCTCCTCCATATGTGTTGGTCTCTTCACTCTGTTGCATTGTCTGGGGTCTGAGGGAAAGGATAAAAAGGTCATTCCTGGTAAAAAAAAAGGTGTCTAATAAAAGTATATACTAGAAATGTGAATTTGATCAATTCATTGTGCGTAGAAAATTTCCATAGCTTGGTGGATCACTTTTTATACCCTAACTAAATCACAGACAATTTTCTTCCCTTTGATATGAAATGTGTGCACTGCACTTTCCCAAGCCAAAAGCACTCCAATGACTATCCCTGTAATGTTTATTTTCTGCAGTACTAGTAATCCTTACCCCTCCGTCCTTCTCTGGATGTCCATTCACTTTCTCCTCCCCTTCCTCCTCCATAATCACCTCACCCTGAAAACAATACAGAAAAATTTTCACTTTGGTTCCAAACAGATGATGTCATTGATATTGATATATGCACATATTACAGACTATGTGACGTATCTTATTTCAGGACTTCCTAAAACTCATGTCTACTGTTTGCTTGACACTGTTGCCCGTACCTGTAGCTCATTCTCCTTCTTCAGGGCTTCGTTCCTCTTGGCCTCCTTTGCAGCTCTGTCCTTCTTCTCTGCCTCAATTGCTTCATAGAATTCCTGTAAGAACACAGATTTGTCAAAGATGTGTAAGTATCAACATCTTGTGGAGGTTCCTTAAAGGCGCTTCCTTTAAATCTGATAAAAATCTTAAGTTTGAACTCAAGCAAAGCCCTTCTCTCTTGAACCTTCCCATCATACCTTCTCAGTCCTTCCCATCATACCTTCTCAGTCCTTCCCATCATCCCTTCTCAGCCCTTCCCTCCCAAACCTTCCCATTATCCCTTCTCGGTGCACACCCCAGTTCTTCCGCGACAGGGGTCCACGATAGTCCGTTGTAAAAAAGTGACGAAAGGGTTTTGAGGGTCCAAGTTTGAGGTGACATTTCTTGTAAACTGCCACGAAGTATCATTAAACATTAACATGGCTGAAGAGTGTAAGAAATGGTGATTTTGGGGTGAAAATTTGGTTTGGCTCCGAACCTTACTTCCGGGTATCCTTGCGCGCCAAGTGTAATCCGCCCGTTTGACCTAGTTTTCGCTCTGCGGCTTCGTAGGGGTGGATTTGCAACCCCTCGCGCCGTGGACTGTTTAGAAAATTACAGTACTAGAATTTTCTTTATAATTTACTCGGGTATAGTCAAGGCTTGGGTCTTTCTGCCAGCATCAGTCATTTCTGTCGGAAAATTTTTTTTTGTGGGATTATCCTACGCGAAAATTCGCAATTTTGGGCATTAATTTTCGAGTGAAAATAATGTTTTTTCCGTTGATTTTACCAAACTTAAAAAGGTTGAAGAAACCAAACTCAGCTTGTCTTGTAGCTGAAGAGATATCCTTTCGTCCCATATACAGTTATTCTCCTTCCGAATTATTCCACGCCAGAGACGGTCGCTAGATTTGAGGGTGTGCAGCTTCGAATAGAGGCCCCAAATAAACTGGGGTGTGCCCCCTTCTCAGCCCTTCCCATCATACCTTCTCAGCCCGTGCCACGAGGTCCTCCTCCTCCTCGTCGCCCTCCCCCTCGCGGTCTGCGTGCTCCTCCCCGCCGCCCTGCTCGCTCTTACTGCGCTCCTTCAGTCTCATCTCCCTGTGTCGGGACTCCAGAATCTTCTCACGCTTGGTCTCACGCTCAAACATCTGTGGGACAACACAGGAGGTCAGCACTACGTAACTCCTACTTGTTAGATCTTTAGATGTAACAGCAATGTTGAAACAAACATATGCCTTAGGAAAACACCTAAACAGCTGATCAAAAGTTTTAATGACATTGTTTTAATAATTCTACTCACAAAGCAACAAAATTAAGATCACAGATTCAAACAGCTACCTCCATAAAAGATGGTAACTATAAGTCAATAGAAATGTTTATCTTTTGTGCACAATCAGTTGGGACATTTGAACTGACCGCTGTGACCAGGACTTTCTCGTTCCGCGGCATGACACACAGCCCGTCCGACAGCTCCAGCAGGGTGGTGGTACCGCTGTGAGAACCACACGCCAGCCAGCGCCCGTTGTCCTGCACACGCACGCTGTGTAGGGCTTCATCGCACACCTGGAGGAACCAGAACACATGTATCAGGTGTCTGAGAAGTTCACCTGTTTCAGGTGTACCCTATAAAGACGGTAACATAAAAATGGCAATAGTTAGCAGAATAGTGTTTGATGCTAAGTTCTATGGATATGGCTGTACCTGGAGACTAAGGGTGGGTTCCTTCTGCTTGAAGAGGTAGTCCCAGACGTCTAAGGTGCCGTCCATCTTGGTAGTGAAGAACACGGCGGGGCGGACAGGGCTCCAGCACCCGTCTGTCAGGTACGAGGTGTGGTATCTGGGGAGAGACGACATGCCATGAGCCAAACGTCCACATGTGAGGCAATAAGCTGTATTTACAGTTAAAACATGCTGATAAACATCTGATAAATTTGAAACTGAAACTATGACATGCAGTTGAACATATCGTGATGTACGAATGTACATATACAAAACAAATGAACATAACAGGGAAAGAAATTTAGCCCCATGAACATCTTTAGCTCTAGCTTTAACAAACATGTAGCTTTTCATGACTTACTTGGTCCACATGATAGATGATTCTCTGATATCCTCAGACCAGATCTGAAGGGAAAGGGAATAATGTTAACAACAGGCATTTCTATGTACGTTTTGTCAAATTGAATTTACCTTGTGTCAATTGTTCTCCTCCTAGTAAGAAAAAAAATAATTATCACACACAAATTTTTGGCCACACTTACCCTCGCAGTCCAGTCTCCAACTGTCAGGAAGTTCTTAGGGAAGAACGGGTTTCTCTGTGGAAAAATAAGAAAATCATCAGAATTATTTTTAGACACGAGCTATTCAGCTGTGATGAAAGCTGACAAAAACCTGCTTATTTACAAGTGTTGAGACTCTTCACTTACAGCTTTTTACACACAGTAAGGCCTGTTGCTCACCTGTAGTGCATAGATGGGCCCGTGGTGTCCAGTGTACAGAGCCACGATCTTGTCTGCCGGTGTTTTGGCCTTCCTGTTACAGTTCACCACAGAACCCTGCTCTGTACCGACCATGAACTTGGTGGGCTGAAATAACAAACATTAAGCATGGAATTATTATTTTATCTATAGGTAGGGATTGTTAGTAGCCATGGCTCATTAGCCGCTCATATCAAAATGGTCCATAACATGGTTTTCAGCACCAAGGACATCGCATGTAGACAGATTTCTGTAGAAACAAATTAAACTTACTTATTACATTACCGATTTTAACTTGACAAACCATTTTTTCTCTTTGTTATATTATATACTATATTATAAACTCTATAGTATGTACAACTATTATAATTTAAAAACCAAACTCAATTATCCTGCTTGTAAACTTTTGTGTGAGTGAAAAGAGTGGGTACTGTACCATGGTGGGTTCATACTCCAGTGAGATGGCACCCAGGGCGTTGTCAATGTTCATCTTCTTGGTGGGATCCAAGATCAGCTTCTCTGTGGGCTCACCCAGCTTACGTGTGTCCCACCACAGGACCTGCAACCAGTATTACAACAGTCAGGAAAAACAAACACACTTAATATACCTGTAGCACTATAAGAGACAATGCTTTGGCATTGATGCTATTTAGCAGTTCTTCTTCAAGACTTTGTGAGGGATGCTCACATGGAACACTCATATAAACAAATGCATGGTAAGAAAAACTGGAATAGTATAAGATTGAATACTCTGAGACAAGTATAGTTGAAAGCTACCAAAAAGACACTAGGACACAAAATTTTCAAATACAGTGTATACATGAAATTCCCTAAAAAGTATATGAGACTCCTGTGCACTCCTACCTGTCCATCAGTAGAGGCTGTGAAACACTCAGTGCCCGTCTTGGACTGTAACCAGATGACCTTGTAGACAGGGTCGCGGTGGGAATGTTCCACCAACGACAGCTCCACGGGCTGGCTGCCCTTCCGCGTGTCCCAGTATGCGATCTGGCCGTTGTAGCAGCCGCCCATGAGGATGTGGGAGTCTTTAGGGTTGTACTCCAGACACACCAGCGGGGAGACAGGCTTCAGGGTCATCTCAGGTTTGTTGGGGTTCTCTGTGGGAGGGGGGCAAACAGAGAAGTGTTAATTGTCAGTAAAGGCAAGGACATAATTTCCTTGGTAAAGGTAACCTACATCTTTGTAAGTTTATTTTCACTGCCCTCTATGACGATTACATAACTGTCTGCTTACAAACTTTGGTCGTAACTATCTTTGAAGTTGTAACAACATCTCCAAAGTTTCTATGCAATATGCAATGATGGTGACAGAAGCATGCAGTACATAGTGATTTGTACAGGAAATATGTCCACGAGAGATTAATGTTTGAAATTTGAGAGAAACTAGACCAGAAAACTGTTGCCCAGCCTGGCCTATGACCGAGGACTGTTGACTTACCAATGTCCCAGATGTAGGAGTCCAGACTGGTGTCTGGGGACGATCGCTGGAACTCCAGGTTGGAGTACGCCACCGCCAACTTCTTAGCACCATCTGGGTACCAGGACAGATGGGTCGCTGTGCGCTTGATCTCATTTGGATCTCTGAAATATATATGTGAACATGTGGTTTATTAGTGGCAAGTGATATGATGCAATTAGTAACAGTCATAGTATGTCATTGGTACACTTAATCTGCACATAGTTGTCAGTTATGAATAAACTTAGATACATGTAGTTCTGAACTTCTTTTAATTTTAAATTAATGATGTTAAAGTTTTTACCTGAAGACGTTGATGGTTTTAGCGGAAGACGGCTCCTCTGCAGACTCCTGTGTCGTGTCGTTAAAGTATTCCTCGTAGATGTCGATGGCGTTGTTTTGCCTGATGCAGTGTTCCATGACCTGTTGTGGAATGATAAACACACATCAGTCATAGGTCAGGTATAGCTAGCTGGAAGTCACATTCTGATGTTTTGTTCAAATTACAGACAAGTTCTAACATTGATTCTGACTGTTGGTCTGAATCCTGTTAAGATTTTGAGTTTTCTATGAGGACTCAGTGAGTTTTGCAGCTTACTTAAGAATTAGTATTTCACTGGAGAATAAGAGTTTCAAAATACTGTAATTCAATTTATGTTCGCGGTAGCAAAAGGTCGCAGTCTGAGAAAAATGGACGTGTTCTTGGAACCACATGTTCACGGTGGCGGCAGGTGAAGAAAAAAAGAAAGTTGTCAAATTATTTGTTCAAGGTAATGATAAGTTTGCAGTACAGAAGTGACCACAAAAAATGCAAAAATAGAAGCACTGAAAAAAATGGTAAATTACAGTATCCTCAAAACCCAGCCAACAAATAGATGGGATCATCTATGTGTTATATACAAAATGGGAGTCTAACTGTTGAATCATGTAATTGACATACAACATGAGGTACTCACACTGCCCAGCTGCAGGATGGTGTTGACGTACATCTCATCCTTCTCCACCTTCTTGCGGTATCGGATGGTCTGTTCCACTTCCTGTGGGTTCACGTCTTTGGGCCAGCCACCCTCCACGTGGTTCACCCCGCGACTCTCTGACTCAAAACGTTCTGTATTCACCTGCAGGCACGGAGAACGGAGGAATTCATTTTTCAGACATTCAGATAAATATAGTCCTAAATAGGGAGTGTTAGGCCACACCAATTTAATTTGTTGGTTCTCAGATTTGCCTCTTAATTTTATTCTGATGTGAAAAAAAAAAGATTCTGGTTCTGAATCAACTAAAAAATGCTTATATTTTGCCCACAACAGTTGACAAAAGTCTTTTTCTGCCTGCTTGTTACAGTTTTTTCATCTATCAATGCAGTGGTTTGATGAAAAGCTAACAAAAATGCTCCAAGCTCCCGTCAGACGATGGGTCAAGCTTGTTGAACAGTAACATACAATAAACTTACGACTGTTGCAATACTGATAGACCTGTTCTACTAACCTCATGTTCAGACATCTCCTGGGCACACTGTATCCCAGAGTCACACGGGTCCTTCTCGATGAAGTCGTGGACTAACTTGTCATCTGGCGCCAGGTCAACGTGCAACTCCGCGGGGCGGTCCGAGAAGTTGCACTGCCGGCCGAACTCGAGCCTCTTCTTGGTGTAGACGTACACGATCTCCATGGCTGGGTCTGTGCCGGGGTAGACTGGAAGGGAGAAGATTCTACGCTGCACCTGGGGAAACAGACAGCAGTGTGTTTTACAGAAGTAGAACATATATGGTGATGGTGGAAAAGCATTAGCCTTGGTCTCTAGTAAGGAGAACACTAAACAATGTATGAACGATATCTGCATGTATTTGGATCACCCAAATGAGTCTCTGCCAGCCTCTGTTCCTAGCTTTGATTAGATAGCACTAAACATATTGATTAACTAATTATCTTGTCTTGATTTGGTCATTATTTCATACTTTGACTTTTACTTTTAGAATAGTTTGTTGTATCTCTATAAATGCTACTCTTGATCTGATTCTTTTTACAAAGAAAAACTTAAAAAGAAATTGGAGTTACCCAGTTATTACAAAACAGTCTACAAACGACAAAATCTTCATTTGAGGTAAAAAATTCTCCGAGTAAGACAGTAAGGTGAAGTTACTTGAACGTAAAGCAAAAACCCATGTTTTCCCATACGTATGGACATCAAAATTCATGTTTGACTCCCTAACACGACCCAAACATCGCCTTATATTTACAACATTCAATTTCCTTAGAACCAGGAAAATTGTTAGTGCTTGACGTTGCTATTTTTTGAGTACGATTCATGATTCCTTGTTGTCAAGAAACATGATAGTTGTTTCTAGGTCAGGTAGGGGAGGGGGGCCTTGGTGATCTGACGACTAAAAACAACGATTTCCTCTCTTTTCACAACAGAAATGCTGTCTATTTTGCGAAAATGTTGAAAAGAACACAAAACCTACCGATTACAGTGGCAGCGCGTCTTGTTTGGTAGAGCCCTGTCGCTAAAATCCCTTTTGAATCCTCCTCTAACTTCAGAACTTCTTGGTATTGTGTTTAGAGATCCAAGATGGCGCCTTCTCCTTGGAACCACAGTGTTGCGGTTGCTACGCGACGGGTCGGGCGTACTACAGCGACACCTAGTAAATTACATTCAAACTGCAACTCCGTGTCGCAGTTCGTCTGTTCCAAGCAGTATCGTGTATCATTCTTCCTCCAGTTCACGGATTATACAAGTAATTTCTAAAATCAGGAATACTAATTAACTGGACTCAAATAGTGATAATCGTCCAGGGCAAGCAGGGTGATAAATATTGATAGAAAAAGATTCAGTCTCAACCATATGTGCATCATCTGCCAAACATAAATTTTTCTGTGCTTGAAATCTTTGGAATGGGCACTTCTTTCTATAGCATTAGCACTCAATTATAAAACCTCACACACACACACACACAAAATTTATCCAAGCGTCCTAAATTACCAGTAGTTTGACTGTAGTTCTATGATTGCCTCATACAACATATACATGTATAATATACCCAATCACTCAGGCAATCCCACAATAATGCACTTGTTCACAGCGGACTTTTAATTTTTTATTGGTGGGGCATTCGAAAGTGTTCCATATTCGTCTCTATACAGATGTCACTTAGGTTCACACAGACCCATTGTTGATTCAGCAATGGTCACTACCTACACTTCCAACTCTTGTTTGAAGTTTTTTTCTATGCATGCTGTCATGGAATTTTTGTTTTGTCAGTTGGTTGGTACCTTGATTCTGTTCTTTCAGTGGGCAGAAAGGGTTTCACTTGCAAGTTATATTTTGCTTGTTTGCTAGGAACCCCAATATTTCATAAATCCCCATGTACTTACTGTACCTTTTTTTGGATCCTCTATTTCTATAGTGAAACTTGCTATATTCATAACCAAACCAACAAATTAGAACGGAACTAACCATGAAACAAAGTACAGATAGGGAAGACTTTTGACAATCAAACCCAAAATTCAAAATGATGTCTACACTACTTTTGCTGAACATTTAAACAATGAACATATGCTTTAAGAGTAACAACAATTTTACGAAGTAAGGAAACTGCTTTCTCACACTTTATTGCTTGAGACAGCAACCAGCATGCTTATATAACAGAATCCACATGTAGTATACTTCCTTCAAATGGAAGTATACACATGCATTTTTGATATAAATAATCATGTTAATAATAACTCTATATGTACACTTCTCCATTGCAATGTTACAGATAGAGTACACATATAGCTCTTTTGCAACCTGCTGAACAGATATGTAGCTCATATTTATAAGGCAAGTAGCACAGAGTAAAAGAAAAGTATAAACAAAAGGCTGGAAGCCTATACAGACGTACCATAACCACAGAGGTCCTTTTCAACAAACTTGGAAATTTCCAGAAAAGTGGGAAAGCTTGTGTTTATTTTTGTTGAAATTTTTGTCAATGATAATAATATTTGCTGCACAGATTTAAGAAGCTGTTTTTACAGCTATCAATTGGTCCAGTTGTTTCTGGTCACAATACACATTCATATAGGGAGGTAAAAGGAGCATTGCTAAGCTTTCCTTTGCTTCCAGTATGGAATACTACAGAGGAACTAATCAAGTCAGCAACAAAGTGCCTTGTTGGTTATGGTACATCCAACATGCCACCAGCTAACCAGCAGCACTTTTGAGTGACACAGCAGAGGTGTTCTACCTGGGCGATGTAGTACCCATTCACATGTAAGCATGTCTCTACACTAGTGTATATACTGTACATCAACGTTAGCATGAGGAGCATTGAGCTGGCATGACTTTAGAAACAGCTGCTACAAGCTAGAGCGGGCAGACTTTGCTAGTAGCATTGCCACTCGAGAGGTTGCACGAGAGCGCGGGTCCTTCATAGGTGTCGACTTCTCTTGTGAACAGGAGAGTCTCCGAGGAGGTCGTTCCCAGAGGACCGTTTTCGCCCATTGGGAGAGTTGCTGTCCATGTGATTGGCAAACTCTTCACTTATAAATGCGTGCAGTTCTCCTAGGTTCCGTCTACGACTGGGGGTGCTGTGCATGTTATGGGAGGGGGAGGTTGGGGTGCGAAGTCCAAAACTGGCCATGGCTCCATTCAACCCTACAAGTACACAAGGAGAAGAATACAAAAACATTTTAAAAAGCTGTACATTTCAACTATTCAGTTATGACTAACGAACTAAATGAAAATAGTCTACATGTGACTTACATAACAACATGTGCCTAGATTAAGCCCTTTAACATAAGATGGCTATATAGCAATGAACTGTACTGTAGTAGACATTCATATTCCAGGGCTTGAAATATTTAGTTATGAACTTATGAGCAATAAATGGTTAGAAATTTTATTTGCAATTGGGGAACATTTTCTTCAAGTACCCTTGAAATTGTTCCTACCCTACTACAGCACCAGCTAAAAAATAACTTTCCAACCCTGAAAAGTTTCAAGTGGTCTATGATATTGTTACCTGCAATCTGGAGAAAGTATTTGCAAATACACTGTAGCAGGTAAAAATTTTGAGCTGTGTATACACATTTCTCACCTTGTAAGGCTATGGCATCCTTAAATGGCTGTAAATCTATTTCGGACTGATGTGATGGTGCGTATTCCTGGCTGCCGAGGCGGGGACTCTCCCGTGCACTGCGGGGCGGGCTGCGGGACCCAGTCCGCGACGGCACAGTCTTTCCACACAGAAAGGCTAGCAGTTCTTCCCTGCGGATGTGGCGACGCCGTTTCTTGGCCCAGGCAACAACGTCCCGCGTCCGCCGCTGGTATCCACACTGAATGCCAAAGTCCTCAGACCGCTTATTGGCATCTATGCTATCTGTAACACCCATTTGTGGTGTGACAAAGGTTAGAACTGTGCAAACACAAGTCCAGTCAAAATGTCTAGATACTTATATGTAACAAGAATGTAATGAAACATGGAAACAAAACAGTGTTACAAAAAGAAGCAGTTTCAAACCTCAAACTTACATGTACCTACACTGGATCCAAAT
>NW_017802491.1:3518160-3520781 GCF_001625305.1 Branchiostoma belcheri
CGGGTCCTTCATAGGTGTCGACTTCTCTTGGTGAACGGGAGAGTCTCCGAGGAGGTCGTTCCCAGAGGACCGTTTTCGCCCATTGGGAGAGTTGCTGTCCATGTGATTGGCAAACTCTTCACTTATAAATGCATGCAGTTCTCCTAGGTTCCGTCTACGACTGGGGGTGCTGTGCATGTTATGGGAGGGGGAGGTTGGGGTGCGAAGTCCAAAACTGGCCATGGCTCCATTCAACCCTACAAGAACACAGGGACAAGAATACAAAAATTTGTTTAAAAAGTTGTACATTTCAACTATTCAGTTGCGACTAATGAACTGAAAGAAAACAGTCTTCATGATCATGTGACTTACAAAACAACATGTGCCTAAATTAAGCCCTTTAACATATGATAGCTATATAGCAGACATGCAGACGCAGGTATGAGCAATAAATGGTTAGAAATTGTATTAGCAATTGAGGAACATTTTCTTCATAAACCCTTGACTTTGTCCCTGCCCTACTACAGCTCGAGCTAAAAGTAACTTTCCAACCCCGAAAAGTTTCAAGTGGTCTATAATGTGCAATCTGGAGAAAGTATTTGCAAATAGCAGGTAGGAATTTTGAGCTGTGTATACACGTTTCTCACCTTGTAAGGCTATGGCATCCTTAAATGGCTGTAAATCTATTTCGGACTGATGTGAAGGTGCGTATTCCTGGCTGCCGAGGCGGGGGCTCTCCCGTGCACTGCGGGGCGGGCTGCGGGACCCAGTCCGCGACGGCACAGTCTTTCCACACAGAAAGGCTAGCAGTTCTTCCCTGCGGATGTGGCGACGCCGTTTCTTGGCCCAGGCAACAACGTCCCGCGTCCGCCGCTGGTATCCACACTGAATGCCAAAGTCCTCAGACCGCTTATTGGCATCTATGCTATCTGTAACACCCATTTGTGGTGTGACAAAGGTTAGAACTGTGCAAACACAAGTCCAGTCAAAATGTCTAGATACTTATATGTAACAAGAATGTAATGAAACATGGAAACAAAACAGTGTTACAAAAAGAAGCAGTTTCAAACCTCAAACTTACATGTACCTACACTGGATCCAAATATATGCCTTTGTACACAAATACAAATGACTCAAACTACATGTCCAAAGTCAACAGCCAAAGTAAAGTACCAAACAAGTACAAAAATCAACAAGAAAAGCTATGTAACAGTTGCTGTGTAGATAGACCATACCTTTGTACAGGAGGGTGACAGCCTGGGCTGCGTTCTGAAACACCTGCCACACATGGGAGCCCTGCCCACGATCTGAGGGGACAAATAACAAAACATGTCAGGGCTTATAATGCATTAGGTACATAGAAACAACACAGCTTACATTAACTCACTCACATTTACTATCAACATAATTTCAGAAGACAAGTCTACCCTTTGATTAACAGTAACTACATGGTGCAAAATACAGTAAGATCAAATAATACTTAAATTCCCAAAAGCTGTATAAGTCTAGTTTTATTTTGGCATTTTTACTGTAACTTAATTATGAGCAGACTCACTAGGACTGAATTGGTTTGATGTAACCTACAAGCTGGATGTAGCGCTGTATTTTTTTATTCACATGAGAGAATGTCAGTGTAGAGACTCTGATATGGTAGAACCTGCACCTGCAGCTAGAGGCTGGGATGTTACACAAGCTTCGAGAAAGCCTACTCAGTACTGTATTCTAAATCTTGGCAATGTTCTTTTTTTTTACCAAGGTTTCCTTTCAAAGCATCCATTAAGGACAACAGGATGTGTATAAAAGAAAAAGACATGTCAAGGACAACTTCATAGCATGTGAAGTTTTGAAAGAATATGTTCTGCTGAGCTTTAAAATTGTAATTTAATTAATAATAATTAAAGTAACGCCTGTCAAATGACACTTATTATCAAGTAAAATAGGGTTAGTTTCTGTCTGTTTCAAGCAAATGTAGAAGCATTACTACTAGTGTTGTAAAACAGATGCAGCCACATTTCTGTGTGGTGCCTTACATGTTATGTTTATGTTGTAATGTGGTAAACAACGGTTAATCATCAACCCATTGCTGTGGTGCTATCTTTGGACAGAACAAGTTGGAACTTGATGGTAGAATTTAACAAAAACAAAGTTCTAGAAAGATAAAGACAACATATTTTTGTACCTAGGCTATTGTATGTGAGACAGCTTATTCCAGTTTGTGAGAATCTACATTAGATAATGGCTAGCATTGATTAAATGGTTTGTTTCTTACCAGTCGTCTGATATCTATAACAATTTACATATAATTTTCATGCCTTTCTGTCTGGTGCCATCTGCCTACTTTTCTTTCATTCTATGACACTACCGAGCAGTGCAGACTCTACAGACAGAACTGATTGCACTTCATTATGACACACCAGTATTTGGTTGTGTAATTTGCACTCAAAAATTCCACAAATGTTTTAACTATAATATTACAAGTCATGTCAAGATATAAAGGTGTAGCTTTCTCCCGAAATTTGTACCACATGAAGAGATACTAGTTGTCTATATCATTATCAATCTACCTTAGATTTATGGATGTCTTGCGTTATACTGTTTGCTGCTATCTGGTCCCTGCCCTCTTATGTGTGTGTGTGGTGGGG
>NW_017802491.1:3520801-3531316 GCF_001625305.1 Branchiostoma belcheri
CTGGCTGCCGAGGCGGGGCTCTCCCGGTGCACTGCGGGGCGGGCTGCGGGACCCAGTCCGCGACGGCACAGTCTTTCCACACAGAAAGGCTAGCAGTTCTTCCCTGCGGATGTGGCGACGCCGTTTCTTGGCCCAGGCAACAACGTCCCGCGTCCGCCGCTGGTATCCACACTGAATGCCAAAGTCCTCAGACCGCTTATTGGCATCTATGCTATCTGTAACACCCATTTGTGGTGTGACAAAGGTTAGAACTGTGCAAACACAAGTCCAGTCAAAATGTCTAGATACTTATATGTAACAAGAATGTGATGAAACATGGAAACAAAACAGTGTTACAAAAAGAAGCAGTTTCAAACCTCAAACTTACCTACACTGGATCCAAATATATGCCTTTGTACACAAATACAAATGACTCAAACTACATGTCCAAAGTCAACAGCCAAAGTAAAGTACCAAAGTACAAAAATCAACAAGAAAGCTACTAGTATATTCCAGTTGCTGTGTGGATAGACCATACCTTTGTACAGGAGGGTGACAGCCTGGGCTGCGTTCTGAAACACCTGCCACACATGGGAGCCCTGCCCACGATCTGAGGGGACAAATAACAAAACATGTCAGGGCTTATAAATTAATGCATTTGGTACATAGAAACAACACAGCTTACATTAACTACCAACATAATTTCAGAAGACAAGCCCCTTTGATTACGGTAACAGTAAGTACACGGTGCAAAATACAGTAAGATCAAATAATTAAAGTGACTGGTAACAAAAGGACTTGCACATTTTGTTTGGTTTTGTGAAATACCATACAGAAAAGCTGTACTAATCAAAATCAATTGTTGATTTGTTCATCCCCAAGTATGCCAGATTTCTCAAAGATGGTCATTGTAGAATCAATTGTATTAATGAGCAGACTAAGACTGAATTAATTTTGACGTAACCTACATTCTGCATGTAGCGCAAGCACTGTATGTATTTTTTTATTCACATTAGAGAAGTCAGCATAGAGACTCACTCTGATCTGGTAGAATCCGCACCCGCAGCTAAAGGCTGGGATGTTACACAAGCTTTGAGAAAGCCTACTGTATTTTAAATCTTGGCAATGTTTTTTTTACCAAGCTTTCCTTTCAAAGCATCCATCAATATATGAAGGACGACAGGACGTGCATAAAAGAAAAAGACTAGTCGAGGAGAACTTCATTGCATGCCATGTGGAGTTTTGAAAGAATATGTTCTGGTGAGCTTTAAAAATTGTAATTCAAAGTAATTACTGTCAAATGACACTTATTATCAAGTAAAATGGCGTTAGTTTCTGTCCGTTTCAAGCATATGTAGAAGTTTTACTACAAGTGTTGAAAAACAGATACAGCCACCTTTCTGTGTGGTGCCTTACATGTTATGTTTATGTTGTAATGTGGTAAACAACACCCTGTTAATCATCAACCCATAATTTGCTGTGGTGCTATCTTTGGACAGAACAAGTTGGAACTTGATGGTAGAATTTAACAAAACAAAGATCTAGAAAAATGAAGCCGACATATTTTTGTACCTATTGTATGTAAGACAGCTTATTCTAGTTTGTGAGAATCTAATTCTTCAGTAGATAATGGCTAACATTGATTAAATGGTTTGTTTCTTACCAGTCGTCTGATATCTGTAACAATTTACATATTTCATGCCTTTCTGTCTGGTGCCATCTGCCTACTTTTCTTTCATTCTACAACACTACCGAGCAGTGCAGACTCTACAGACATAACAGATTGCACTTCATTATGACACACCAGTATTTGGTTGTGTAATTTGCACTCAAAAATTCCACAAATGTTTTAACTATAATATTACAAGTCATGTCAAGATATAAAGGTGTAGCTTTCTCCCGAAATTTGTACCACATGAAGAGATACTAGTTGTCTATATCATTATCAATCTACCTTAGATTTGTGGATATCTTGCGTTATATTGTTTGCTGCTATCTGGTCCCTGCCCTGTTATGTATGTGTGTGTGTGGTGGGGGGGGGGGGGGTCTAGGAAATTATGGAAAAAAGAAGTTGCCTTCTGTTTCAACCCTGACCGAAACTACAAGAAATTGCATCCCTACAAGTTCAACTAAGTCGATGACTAACATCACACACAAGTTTCCCATAATAAAGAATCATAGATTAGGTCACAATAATGGCCAGCTGCTGTAGCTGATAGACTACACAGCACTGGCGAAAAAAACCTTCGGTTTGTCTTCAGCTGACCGACGCCCTCTGTCCGAGACATTTTCACTCTCCGACTGAACATTCTTCCCGTAAAATAGTAGCATTATACATGGAGGTTTATTTCTCCGGTAACTTGCCTTTGTAGAGTTGTGCTACGGCCGTGGCGGAGTTTTGGAAGGAGAGCCATAGCTTCTGCGCCACGTCCTCTCTCTCCCCGGCTAGCCGCTCCTCCATGTTCCCCTCACCCTCCACTTCCTCCACGCACTGCTGCTCGAACTGATTCCAGCTGCGCAGCCAGTCGCTGCAGTCCTCCCCACCGTCTGCCATTACGTACACTCCTTTGTGTATCTGGCAGGTTTTGGTGGGCTTATGGACAGACAGCTTGGCGAAATTGGGCGAAAAAGTGGACGAGGGACAACAGCAACCTCAACTGTAAAACGTCTTCTCGTTCTTCTTTGCTGACGCCCGCTCTAGGAATTGTGGGATAGCAAACACGCCCCTGATTACCCAATCCGGTGCTGTACGTGCGACAGAAGGTTAAAGTTCATCAGCACAACTGTTTCGTCACTGAAAACATTACTAGAGTATACCAAAAATTTTTGCCTTACTATATGGTTATCTCGATTTGAAAGTTCTGGAACGTGGTCCCCTTGGAAACATAAAATGTTTTGTTGACAACACGGGAATGTGATTTTTGCAGGTGCATTATGCCCTGACCCCGCATAGCTGGGCTTTTGCATCAGGGCAAATTTCAATGTTGTAGAAGTGTTAAGTAATAGATTAATTTTACTTGCGCATACTCGTATATAACAAGATAAACAAAGATATCGGATTTTGTCTTTTGTTAAATATCATGCCAAAAATTTTCACAATTTTGAATTTACTTCGTCTAGTTCATGTTCGAGCCACCAAGCGCAATCAACAAGAAAACAATGGCAGGTTTATGATATGATACAATGCAGTGTTCCCCACCAGACAGTTTAAACGACGTCAGCTTGTCTAGCACCCTTTTGTTCAATCTCTCACCTGACTCCATTGTCTACTCTGCATCTAGCCAAAATTGGCCACTGTAAGTATTATAATAACAGAGACAATGTCCTTTGTTACAGGTTAGGTGACTATTAATTGCTGACAGAGAAATTTAACCTCTCATAAACTACCAAAATGTGAAAGTCAGCAATACCCATGCTCAGTTTCTTCTTACAAATCAGAAGTCAGTAATCTGGTGCCTTTCACTACATCCAATTATCTTGCATATTGCATTGGTTTATTACACTATAACTGGTAATGTACTACAGTATTTCATATAGCACTTTTACCACAAGAATAACAATGTGCAAAACACTTATCACATAATGGGCTACTTCCTGTGGAGGTTCCTTTCTCATGCCTAGTGGCTAATGGGTAACCAAGCTTAAACCTCTTGTTCCAGATCCAACATTCAATGTTTCACAAAGTAATGCTCAGAAGCAAGATGATAAGAAGTAGGTTACAACTGCAACATTTTCTTCAGGTAGAAATAGATATATGTGTGACTAACTGATCTATACATATAAAATCCCAATACACTGTAAATTACTGCATACAGGATGAAAGGTGAATTTCATTTCATAATTCTATTGGTGTGACATACACATACAAACACACACACACACACACACACATACACACAAACACATGCACACTCACAACATAAATCTCTTCTCTATCAACTTGAGAATAACACATGTCCAAGAATTTCTGTTCACTTTTACAATTGCTTATTTATTGTATTGCGTCTTTGCATTATTTCTTTATACCTGTTCGTGTATAAAAATTTTCATTTTATTTTATTGCTCCAATTACTAATTTAGAGCATACCAAAAAAGTAGTAGCTACTCTGATGTATATTGCATCTTTCATGAAATTGCTGTGTTGTGCTTTGCTGACTACATATTGTTCTTATACTGTTATACATTGTGCTGGAACAAAATGAAATGGTGCAAAATTATCAGCTCTGTTTCAGATGGGAGTAGTTATCCTCTTCTTTCTTTGCTCTGGAGTTCATGATGGCAAAGTAGATGCTAGGAGCGATACAGCGAAGTGTAATTGCTGCCCTGCAACAACAGAACAGAGAATAACAGGCAGTATTAACATTATTACATTTACACGTATACTACTTAATGGAAAACAGTGCAATGAAGGACCAGGTGTATTGCTTTGTGAATAGCTTTTACCTGTGAGTAAATTTTGCCAGGATGAGCTCATTATCCCCACTTTCCACAGCTTGTAGAATCTTGTGAGCAACTGTATCAGGAGCCATGCCACTGGCTGTGGTGGTGTCCATAGCTAAAAAAAGAGGACATGGTTACACCAGAGACTCCCTAAGTAGCCTTTTTTTGCCAAAGTTCAAAAACATCCAGATGTTACTGTAATAGAAGACTGATGCATTATACATGTATCTGGATTGAAAAAAATATACTATTACAGAACCATGGTCATGTGCCTTTTAAAACTACATGTATATGAGGGACATACCTCCATATTGGGATGCATCTGATGTGATGGCATTGACAGAGTGCTGTGTGGTGATGTACCCAGGACTCACCACTGTCACCTTCACCCCCTTGGAGGCCAGCTCAGCCCGCAGAGTGTCTGAGTATGCCTGCAGGGCATGCTTAGCTGCAGCATCTACAAAATAGAAATATAGTCAAGTGTCAGGGATCTAATGTACGGTTACATCTAATGTACAACATCTTACATCCCGACATATTGTACAGAGCTAACAAAATATTTATGGGATCGAGTACAAAAAAAGGCACCAATGTTAGAAATTCTCACTAGGATGGACGGAAAGATTGAAAGGTATGAAAGATACAACAGCTTTTTTAGAAGGTAGAAAATTTTCCTATCCCAGCTCTGGCAAACTGATACAATGTAGTTTTCTTTTACTTACAAGCAGACCTGTATGGGATGGCAATCCTGCCCTGCAAACTGCTGATATTCACAACATGACCTCCTCCATTCTGGGCCATGTGTTGGATGATTCCTAGTACATGAATAAAAACATTAAAATGCATTGCGAGATGTTCATTGTATTGGAACAAAAGGTTTAACCTTAAACATATAACTATCAGCACAGATGAACTTTTATGACAGTACAAGTGGAGATGTTCCATGTCATGTTTCACTACAAAATATGATGTAAAATAAATACTGTGATACCAACATCTAATTACATATTACATGTTTTAACATTGCTTGTTCTCATTTTAATCTTGAAGAAGATCTAAAGTTGCAGTTAATGAAATGTAAGGACAAAGTTTTCACATTTTTTTTTTACAATGAATGTACCTGTGCAAATCAACATACCTCTGGTTAGAGTGATGGGCCCAAAATAGTTGATATTCATGACTTTCTGATGCACAGCAGTTGTGGTGTCAAGACAGGTACCTCTGTATCCTAGACCTATATATGGACATTGATATCTTTGAACATTACGCAATACTAGTATGCCAGCATTCCTTTAGGAAGGTAATTGAGGAGGTCTTATAGGATGAATTGACTTAACAAATAATTAAAGGACAAATAGTTAATAAAAACCTCTTTTCCTATTTTTTGAAGAACTGTTTAACAATTGGCATGCTACTGATTAACATTGAACAGAATTAAAAATTGTGGAAGAACTTCTTTGCTCTTGATTACAACCATTATTCTGTTTTTATTCTACTTCTGTTTGTGAAGAAGGGCCTGATCTGGTCCACAACAACACCTCTACCTGCATTGTTAATAAGGATGTCCACTCTGCCGTGACACTGTACAGCCTGTTGAGCCTTGTCACTCAGGCTGTCCAAGTCCTCCAAGTCAAGGGGTAGTATCACAGGGGAGTAAGTCACGTCAGGCTGGACATAGGCAGGATACAAAACATGTCAGATCATACAGTGGGAAGGCATTATCCAATCAGCCAAGCAGTGTCCACTAGCCACTGAAGATCCCAAGCATATACTGTGGTCCCTGTTTGGCCTCTTGGACTAATTTTTATTGGCACTGTAGGATCTGCTTGGAGATTAGGTCTGTTACGCTAGGAGCCACAAAGTCAACCCCTTCCTAAGTTAAGTATACTTAGTATTAGCACAACAGATGAAGGAAACTGTACAAGCTAAAGCAAGCAGTTGTAGGCTTCAGGACACATTACTTACAACATTTAGGGTCTGGAGTCTTTTACTGGCAGCTTCCAGCTTATCACTGCTGCGGGATGAGAGAATCACTTTGGCTCCAGCTCGGAAGAAAACCTCTGCGCATGCTGGATACAGTAAACAGCCATGAAAAGGCACAGATGAAAATACATCTCAGTCTGTGTTTGAGTTATCAGCCTGGTATCCACAATGTTTTTAGTTCATGTCTGCTCCTCAATGGTTATAGCCAGATGACAGTGACCAATCAGAAGTCCCCATTTCATACTGGTTACGAAGCTATAACCTAACCAGTGGTGATTTAATCCCATAAACACCGCCTGTTCCTCGGTGTATTTGGTGCCATAGGCCTGGTCATGTCCTATAACCATCTCTTAAAGTTAAACCGCTTTGTTTGCAATGCCAGCTAGCTCTCACTTGGCGGTTCAATCGGTGGTTATAGGAAAGGTCCAGGCCCTACGACACCATATACACCTCGGGGTGGGTCATTAACCCTTAACTATCTTGCTGAGGTGATGCTAGAGAGCTATGATATCATACCTTCCCCAAGCCCTGAGCCTGCCCCTGTGATCAGGACAACCTTGTCCCGTACTGTTGTCCCATGTCTGGACCTGGTTAACCTTGATAACATCAGGGTGATGACAACAAATGCCAAACCTCCAGCAGCTAACAGGTACACAGCCAGCATCTTCCAATGTGCACTGACAATAAAATGGAAAGATACAACTTTTATTGGTCATTTAGAAAGGCCTTACTAGTATGCCAATTTTTACTAAAGATAAATAGTTTCATGGATACAGTTGCATACAGTTATATTTAATAGTTCTATGCATACAGTTATTTATAAATATCACACCACACAATACCTTGTCTCTTTAGTAATTTAGTAACAACATGGAGCACGGTAACTATATAGACTCTACAACAACTACACTCAAAGACCTAGTTTTCTGGCAAATCTCTATATCCAATGGGCTTCAGTTCAACAGGCCTGGTATAGAATGTCCTTGCTATATGGCCCTATATCTAAAATCATTTATCAAATCCCTACACTCAATGTTTTCACAGTTTTGGGGTGTATAATTTAAGAGACCCGACCTATCTGGAGATTGACACCCACAATATACCTGTCCGTAACAGGTATGAAGTCGGGAAAAACGTGCAACTCTAACTCATATCTTACCAACCTCAACCGGCGTCTGACAGGTCAGGGGAAGAGTTTACTTTCATCGTCGGGTGAACTAACGGATTTAGTCGTCATTAGCAATCTCGAAAAAGAAAGAACAATTATAATAGTAAGACATTTTCAATCATATAAAATATATTGAAACATGAAATGTACACCAATCGATAAAATGCGATCTTACTGTCGGTATTACTAGATAGAGTTATTTGGATCTACCCAAAAAACGCTATTGGTATCGTCTAAATTTGAACCGGAAGCGGAAGTGATTCACGGTGGCCCGTGTAGTGGAGCTTCCAGGAAGGTGGACAACACAAAGCAACAAATTCTCCGCTACATGGGACATTTCTGGCGACAATTAGACGCCTAAGAAACGAAAGGGTGTCCTCCGGACTTGTAACGAGGCGGTCGGTCGGAATGGGCACCCGCGCCGGCGGCTCGTCGTGCCCGCACGTGGTGGCGTTGAAGGAGTCGCGCGGGTTGGACACCTTTCGGATCATCCTCTCCAACTTCGTCTACTGCAGGTCTCCCCGTGCTCGCCGCTTGAAGGTGCGTTACCGCTTCCCGCTGCCTCGCGCACCACGCAGTTTCTATTACCCCGATATCGGCATGCAGGAAATATGACGAGATGTCTCGCGAGCGCAGGAAGTTGGATGCAGTTTTGGATTGGGTTAATTTTCCCCCCAACAAAGAGCGCTAAAAGTGTCAAACGACAAATGACAGGTGAACAATAGGGCGTGACAATCCCTCGCGCGCTGTTGTTACCGACGGGATATTTCACTTGTAACAAAGGAAGTTAGGGGACAATGAAAAAGTTACATTAGGTGTCCAGGATGACCGTAGCACAAATATTCATTGCGAAGTTTTTCAAAGCATAAATATTAACACTGGTGACAGGTGATTTTTTTAAGAGAATTTGAATGTGCGCACTGTCAGCCGTTAACAACATGTCTGATATTAGAATGGTCCATAGGATTGTACAATTTTGGGGAAGTATGCAATCTTGGCAAATTGATGTTGCATGATTTCAAGGTAACATAATTAAGTTTAGACAATGAGAAGTCACAAGTCCAACCAAGTTGCATTTGTGACCTACTCTGCATGTTATGGCAAGAAAGTTTTGCATGAACTGCATACCAACTGTTAAGAATAGTTCAATACACACTTTCAGAACGATGAAAGTGTATGGAGATCTGTGTGTCATGTAAAGAAGCTGTTTAAGAAAAATATGCAGCTGATGCAGCCAACCAGCTACAAATACAATGTCACTAATGTGCATGGTGAGGCCAGGTGCACAAGCAGCTGTGAACTGCATTGTGTTTGTTGATTGGCTGCAGCTTGTCAATGTCCATCTGCAACAAATATGAAACTGAAAGGGTTTCTTCAATTCATTCTTTTGCTGCTTATGTACTTAAGTGTCAAATGTGATTTACATTGGTATACTACGTATACCTGTATGTTGTCTTTCTTTTCTGCTTTGCTACAGGAAGATAACCAAGGTCCAAATTAAGTATCTCTACTGAAATACTGTATGTTTAAGATACAACAATGAGTTAGCAAATTGCATTAGTAATATAGATATTTTGGCATAAACTGGAGGATGAACATGTGGAAAAATATATGCTGTATTGCCATTGGTAGAGTAAACAGTTACTTTGCAGTTGAATAGAGAGTATTGACTGTTGTGTTTTTTGTTCCCAGGCCCAGTCCTGCATATGTCACGACTGTGCAACTACTGCTGACCGGTTGCATTGCTGTCTAGATTGTGTGTACTTTGGTTGTTATGGCAACCAACACATACAGGAACATGCCAAATCTCATAGACATCACTTAGGTTTGTGCCTATCATACCTACATTTTTCATCTGCAAGAAATCGCTTTTCTTTACCTTGTATTGTATTTGGTGTAGAGAATACATGATGTATCTGTGTCTCCTTGTAATGACTTAGAAACCTGCATCTTTTTTGAGTTTCATAATTGTTGCATTCAGCACTTTCAGGTATATTGCAGTATGAATGCATGTATCTCAGTAGACTTAATGCACAAGCAATTGTACACGTAATCATGGTACTGTTCTTAGAATGTATTATTAAATTAATGCTACCAGTAATAGTCTGTGCACATTAAAGTGGCAGTTTTATTCATATGGAACCCAAGTCGCATGAACTGCAATATGTGTTATACAGTTCCTAGAATGGTTTGCCATGTTTTGATGTGATATTTGTGCTCCGTTGTCCCACAGCTTTAGACCTTTCCTACGGGGTGCTACTATGTGGGACGTGTGGAGACTATGTTTATGATGAAGATGTGAATAAAGTCTTACACGAGGAGAAGTACAGGGCAACACAAGGTAGTATGGACATAGATCATGTACACATACATGATGAATGTTAGTACATTGTACTTGTATGAATTTGAAGATACATGTAGAATCATGTTCATTGACAGAGATACATATAACTCAGTAAACATATTTTAGCAAACATTCTTAGTCTTGTCTACAAACATGGAGTGTGTGATATCCCCTTGGAATACTATTATTAAGAATACTAAAATGACTACTAAAAGTGCTATATAAATGTTCCACGTAGATGACAGAAATCTGTTTATTATGTTTATCAGACTAGAAAATGCATTTCCCATTACGTAACATTTTTGCTGTTGCACAATTCATGTAATTCATGTCTATCTCATCTGTGTATATTCTTGTGCCTACATGTACAAACAATATGCTCATATTCATCACAAAGTTTGAACAATTTTCAAGCATTTTCAATATGATATTGCCACTGTCACAAGTATCATCTGGTCTACTTTAGAAGTGTGGAGCATGTATCTGCATAATGACACAAGAGTTACTTAAGTGAAGACCTGTTGCAATTACCGAATCTAGGTCTGCTGGAGACATATGTTATTACCAGCATATTGTTCAGGATGATTAGTGCCTGAAGGAT
>NW_017802491.1:3531336-3657092 GCF_001625305.1 Branchiostoma belcheri
ACCCAAATGCCAACCATTACAATATGGTTTACTTATTACGTATAATAAGGTACTTTAGGTTTAGAATCCTAAAAGGTGGATGTCAAATAAATGAGTGAAATTACAGTGAGATGAGGCCATGAATTGCGATAACAAACCAACCCCACTCACATCTGAATATTCATGGTGTGGAAATTTCCCCAGAGCAGACTTGTTGCTGGGGTAGAATGTTGATACCCTGTGAATGAAGCCAACCTGGTGAAATGTGTGTGGAATCAGTACTGCCAGGCTAGAGCTGTTACAGTAGTGCTAACAGGTGGTTCATCCTGGGCCCTGGGCAGATGACCCTGTTATTTTTCCTCTTACAAAGCCTTTTTAATGATAATGATTAGATTACCTTTTTTATGGCGTCGTAACCTGACTTAGCAGTGGGTAGATGTACTAGGTATGTTTATGTCATAATTACAGTAGAGATAAACATGGATGAATATCATAATACATGTACATGTATAATCTGATAAAGATATAATACCATTTCTACAATTGTGTTGAGAATTAATGAATTTTCTATAATATTATTTCTGTTATGTTTTCCTTGGAGAAAAGCTAGCTGTGTGGTCACTGATAACTAGAAATAGGATTAGGACAGCCTATGGAGCAAGATTATATCAATTGTGAAGTAGAGATTGCATTTTGACCTGTTGTACTTGACAAGAGGCTTTCTTGACCCATGAAATCACTCTATTACCAATTATGGGTGAGAATCACTGTACTGTAGTTGCAGATTATATTTGGGACAATTATGGAGGCCATTATGCTCAGTGCATGATAGTCGCAATCACTGGCAGTCATGCAAACTACATAATTTGCTGTAGTAATGGAAGGGCTTCGTATTCAAGTGGAGGAAACCATTTTGTGCCACTTGTTGATGACATCAGCATGTATGTGGTGTTTTGGGATCCCTGATTTAATTTATCTGCTGGGAGGAGTGGACAGAATTTTGCCTGATGGTTGATGTAGGAGCAGAAATATTGACAGATCTTCACCAACATGGTTTGGGTTGGAATATTTGGCCCTGTATCTATCTTTTTTTAAGTTACATTAATCAAAACTATGATGTATTAAAAAAACTTGAGGCTAACATAAGATATGTGTTGTTACATTCTGGTGCATGGCATTTTTTGTATGTACAAAATATGCAACACAGGGCCTAGTCTCAACCTTTTGTATGTCCTTCAAGATGCTCTGCCATGAATAATAATTCCTCTGCGTTTATTGTGTGCTGAGAGGGATCCAATATGACTGAAGTGTGCTCCTGTAATATCATAGAATTGGGCGTGGTATTAATCTTTGTCAAAATTGAAATTGAAGGCCAAGGTCACAATGTATGATTATTGCCACTGTTTCCAGCACTGATTTAATTGGATACAGGCAGCCGTTTGAAGTAGAGCTGTACTAATGAGATTCTTTAGATGTATAAAAGCACAAGTCCCCGATGACCTTGCCATAGACACCAATATTGCGTTATGATGTGTCATATATTGATGTATGATATCTATTAGTAATCCCAACATACTTGTGGTTTAGTGCATGTATTTTGCTTTTTCATCTTAGGATGATTGATTTTAGGCTAAAATGTTTTCTGTTGCAATGTTTGTACTCTAGCACTTATTATCTAGCATTGAAAAATTGTGCTATACATTCAAGTGTTTTAACATTGTTGATGCCAATAATATTGTTAATAGCCTTTAATACTGCATAATCTCAGGCCCTAATGGATCAGATATCACTTTTGCAACTTACCTCAGCATAATAGTAGTTGTATTTATTATGTTCAAGGTTCCCATGGAGTTAATAGTTACTGCATATTTTCCAGGTACTCATGCCAATGGCACAGTGGCATGGCAGCCATCCTCCAATGAGCTCAACCTGCTACAACACAACCCTAAGAGAAGGAAGATCACACACAACTCTACAATAGGTCAGCATTTACTTATATAGTACTCAATGCTTTCAGCTGTTAAAATATGACTTTAATTTGAAGCTTTTGGTACAATGTTTCTCTTTTTTCAAGCCAGCACGAAAAGGGTAAATTACATTGCTATACACAAAATGTAGGAAGCGCTTGTAGTTTGCTGGTGAATCTTGTTCATTGGGACTATGATTGCTACTAGTATTCATGTATATTTTGCACCTAATTTGTATGTTGTTGACTCTATCCAGGTCTGCGTGGCCTGATCAACCTAGGCAATACCTGCTTCATGAACTGCATAGTCCAAGCCCTGATGCACACCCCCTTCCTGCGGGACTTCTTCCTGTCAGACAAACACGAGTGTCTGATGATCCAGAGTCAGAACCACTGTCTTGTCTGTGAGATGTCCAGGCTCTTTCAGGAGGTACCGTCTCGGATTTAGAAACACAAAAAAATGTAGTCAGAAATAATTCAAAATCTTGGCAGGGCTTAAATACTACCCGCATTTGCAGGTTTGTGTATTTCTGATGTCTATCTTGTACAGGTATTCCTGACTGTTATAAAACTTTGACAGATCCATGTAATTTTCAATGTATCCTCTATCTGTGCAGAAAAAAGCATGTTGAGCCCTGTGTTGCGTCATATATTAATTAAATGTTTTTTATAATCTGCCCTGTGACAATGTACTTGGCATTCAAGGAAAGAGATTTTGGTCCAAAATCTATGACATGTTGAACATTCTGGAGGATTTTTCCCATTATGTTTATTTTGATAATGCCAAATTGAAATGAAAGTTGAATGTGAAGTCAGGTACTATTATCTGCAGCAATAAAAGACCAGGTGACACAATCATCTGCAGGTCATGTTGAACATGACAATGAGTGTTCTCATTTGCCTGGGCTTCCCATTTCTGCTGTCCTGAAATATCAGCAAGACTGCATGTGATGTACAGGATTGTAAGATTATATTATTGCAAAATTTCTGGCAAATAGTATGTGACTGTTGGTAGATTATTTCCCTTGGAGTTGGACTTATCTTCACGCCTATTTTCATGATATCTGATGTCTTTATTTCAGCCAATGGTATAACCATTTAATTTGACTAGCACTCACTAGTAGTTAATATGGCATTATCAGTGTCCATACCCATTCCTTAACTTGTCTTTCTTTCACCCCCCCCTCCCAGTTTTACTCAGGTTGTCGCTCCCCCCATGTTCCGTTCAAGCTGCTGCACCTGGTGTGGACACATGCACGGCACCTGGCAGGTTATGAGCAGCAAGACGCACATGAGTTCTTCATCGCTGCCCTAGACGTTCTACACAGACATTGTAAAGGTACCACACAGCTGTTGCTTTCTGCTATATTCTACTTATAATTACCTGTGGGCAAGGAGATGTCTCCTTCTGTTTGTGTCTGTGTTAGCAGCTGTTACTCATGGTGGTCTATACCACAGTACTGCACAGTGGGACTACATGCGTATACCAGACTACTTTCAGGAATGGGGTGGGGGGATCCAGGGGTTATCCCCTGTTACAGGTTACTGATTATGATGTGTTTTTCCAGGTGACACAGACCACTCTAACCACCACAACCCCCACCACTGCAACTGTATCATTGACCAGGTCTTCACTGGAGGTCTTCAGTCAGATGTGACATGTCAGGCATGCCTGTAAGTTTTTCTGACTTTTTTCCAGAACAAATTAAGTAGCAGAGCAACTTGTTGGGTTTGGATTATTAGTAATACTATAGTATATCTGTAAGTGCCTGCCCTTACAATGGTTCTGTACAGTTAATGTAAATCTTGAAATTTTTGCAGATGTTTTATTTTTGCAGTTTTTATGGTAAACTGAGTTCACTACAAAATCATGACACAGCAAATGTGTGTTTCCATGGCATCATTAGTGTACTGTAGAATTGTTTCAACTGCAAACTTAAGACACTGCAAAAAACCTTATTTCCTGTCCAATCACAAAGTCATGGTCCCCAAGAAAAGAAATGAAGTCATAGTATCAAGGCCCTGACGAATTGTTGACAGAAACTCCATGTACCTGACCTTTCTGTGTTGACAGAGGTGTGTCAACAACAGTGGACCCGTTCTGGGACATCTCCCTGGACTTGGGAACCAGTATAGCCCAGGCAGACTCTCAGGATATACTGACTGCAGGGTTTCTGACGGGTAGGCAGGAGTTTGCCATTCTTCTGTACTGTCTCTGGAAGGAGTATTTCTTTCAATCTTAAATTATGTATTTTAGATACATGTATATGTAATAGTTTCTGTTTGGAGAAAGACCTTATCAGGATTTGGTTCCTGTAGACAGCACATGAGAATGTGCATTCTGCAACATTTTCTTTGTTTGCACAAATTGCAGGTTGAAACTTTGAGGAAAAATGGCTTTCTTTAATTCATGTATCAGTGTCTATCAGTGGCTAAGCAAAACATATGAGTGCTGTTGTTTATTTGAATGTTGATAATTACAATTTATTGTTGTTTTTCTCTTGTTGACAGCAGGTGCTAGTGCCATTACAAATGGTATCTCCTACACATCTACCTCATTGACAGATTGCTTGAAAAGGTAGGTTTTGCAACACATCAGTAAATGACCAAAGTGCACAATGTGGTGTTTCATTTCTTGTAATACTGTTGACAATGTATAACTGATTTGTGGGGATTGTTATTATGTTGCGATAATACTGTTTAAATGTACTGCGTTTCTTTCAACTCTTGCTTTATTCTTGTCTTCATTTGAGGAAAATACCAGAATAAGCTTCTTGCCCATATCATGTAAGTGAATGGATTTAATGACTGGAAGTTGAACCATGTATGTTTTGTGTTTTGCAGATTTACTCGGCCTGAGCATCTAGGCTCCAGTGCCAAGATCAAGTGTAGTCATTGCCACAGCTACCAGGAGTCGACTAAGCAGCTCACCATGAAGAAACTACCTGTTGTAGCCTGCTTTCACCTTAAGGTATTTTAAAGACAAAATGGTCCCCCAACACAACCCAACAATACGGTTATCTAGTCCCTACCTAACATTTTGATCCACAATGATCTAAAATAATGGGATTGTACTGTTAATCTGTTACAGTTATTATTAGCAAGTTATATGAACATCTAGTTGACTACATATTAATGAGTTTCTTGTTGATATATTCTTACATTCCCCTCATTACTATTTATGTTTGCAGACCTGAAAAAAAGACATATTATAGAGTTGTCTTGGTGATATCTTCTGCCTGATCCAGCAATAAGCAAGGCAAACTCACAGACCTTCCTTACTAGCATTATGTTTTTCCCAACAGAGATTTGAACACTCCACAAAATTCCGGCGGAAGATCAGCACATTTGTGTCCTTCCCTGTGGAGCTAGACTTGACTCCGTTCATGGCTCATAGGTAAGACTGGTGGAACTCAACTGTTCTGTTGTGAATTTTCGTTTAATCCATTATATCAATGATGGGACTGTTTTGTTGTGAATCAATCTCCATGACACAGATAGCCATCTTTAGTGACAGCATGCAAGAACAATATCAACAAATTATACAGATGAAAGAAAGGTAGAAAAGTGTGCAATTCATCTTCAATGTTGTCACAATAGTTGTATTGTAAGTACATTATGGCAATATCAATCAAGGTACATGTCATGACATATGGTGCATCTACAGAAGAAAAAGAAAGTACATGTATCGTGTTTGTGTGAATGACTTCTGAGTTTGTCTCACAGAGAATAAGAGTTTGTTGGCTGAATGTAAATCAAACCCTTTTGTTGCTCTTTAGACGAAATGGTCTGGACACATTCAGTATATCCCCAGGAGAGATGTGCCCTACACCAGCTAGTAATGAGAACAGGTAAGCAAGACTTCATCTCACAGCAGCTCATTGAGATTGCATTTTTAAACCTTGCTTCTTGTATTCTTAAAATATGAGACTGTACATGTATCTCAATATGCATGAATATAGCCAGAGCTGTTTGCTAGCAGTTATTCAGCAAATTCTTATTTTTATCTGTTTTGTGTGATAGGTGGAAGAAGTAGTAGAAACAGTTAGGCATTTCCTACTGTATACATGTGTAGCATCTACATTGTATATGCTGAGAAAATTGTAGCATAAAAAGATTCTATGATTCATGCATTACACTTTCCATCTGTTTTTATTTCAAAACACTGCAACAAATTATTTTAAAGTACCTACATGTATATCCTACCTAGAGACAAAGTTGGTGTACGTGTAATGCTGCTAGAAAGTGCCGACTATGGAAGAAAGCACCATAGTGTACAGTCATGTAAGTTAACCTTGTCAGAACTGGTGAATCATATTCCTGTTATCTTCCTGCTGTAGATATTCCTTGTTTGCTGTTGTAAACCACCGAGGTTCCATAGACTCCGGCCACTACACGTGCTTCATCCGCCAGCACCGCGACCAGTGGTTCCGCTGCGAGGATGACATCATCACCAAGGCCACCGTTGCAGATGTAGTCAATAGTGAAGGGTAAGGATGATGTTCTGTGCAGATGTAGTCAATTGTGAAGGGTAAGGATGATGCCCTGTGCAAATGTAGTCAATAGTGAAGGGTAATGATGACATACTGTGCAGATGTAGTCAATAGTGAAGGGTAAGGATGATATACTGTGCAGATGTAGTCATTAGTGAAGGGTAATGATGATATACTGTAGCCTGGGTACCATCCCCAGTAGTATATTCGCAAACTCTATAACTGGGTCTGGACTTGCACACATATAAAACGATTGGTCATGACGTCACGTAATGAGCTAGCCCGAGCAGCGGGGCTTCATTTGATTGGCTAAGCCTCAGAGGCGACGGCCAATGTCGCGCCTGCATTATTCAAGTGATGTTTGTTGTTTTGTAAACACAGATCTTCGTGCGAGTGTTCCTTTTCTTGGCGCGTTCTTTTTTTTACCGGTAGGACGCCCAAAACATCACGAACGAAATTATTCAATGCATCTTTTTGCTCATTTTTGAGCGACGATATTCCGTCTAAATCGTCCAAAACGGACGTGATTGCGAGGTCAACATCAACCTCCGTGAGCTGAGCGGCTTGTGCGTCAGCCATGTTGATGATTTATCACGGAAAGACTGACTACGGCTATATCATGTGCGCTGTAGCGTTCGGTTCGCCGTCGGACATGTTGATGATAAGGCGTTCGGACGTTCGAACGGACGCTAACGTCGCCGTTCGGACATACGAACAGCCCTTACCTAATATGTACACACCCAAAAAAGGGCTTAGACGAGTAGGACCAATCAGCGCGCTCGTTCAAAATCTGAACGAATATTTAGACTCCAGACGCTACATATGTGTGCAAGTCCAGACCCAGTTATAGAGTTTGCGAATATACTACTGGGGATGGTACCCAGGCTAGATATACTGTGCAGATGTAGTCAATAGTGAAGGGTAATGATGATATACTGTGCAGATGTAGTCAATAGTGAAGGGTAAGGATGATGTTCTGTGCAGATGTAGTCAATAGTGAAGGGTAAGGATGATGTCCTGTGCAGATGTAGTCAATAGTGAAGGGTAAGGATGATGTCCTGTGCAGATGTAGTCAATAGTGAAGGGTAAGGATGATGTTCTGTGCAGATGTAGTCAATAGTGAAGGGTAAGGAACAAATTACGAAATGAACAAAACTGTACTGAACAAAAATATATAAATTGATATGATATAAATTATATTATGTCCTACCTGGGCCGCAATTACGTTCGATACGGGTGTTCCGGCCCGTGTGATAACTAGCGGTACAGCCCGGGGGTTCTGAACGCGTACGGCCCGGCCCTTCCAAATGTTCCGTGGAATGATTCGAACGCGTTTCGGCCTAACCGTGTGCACCGATTTCGAAATTGGAATACAAAATTCGGACGTTGGAATTGATGTTGTCGCATTTTTTGGGTTTAGGGACACCAAATTTTCGCTCATTTCGCATTGAAAGGCGCGTTTTCTTGGGTGGGTATGACATAAATAAAATACAACACGGTGTATTCCGCATCACCCTCGGTCCCAGCCCTCCCGCGGATCGGATCTCCCTCCGGCCTTCGGCCGTCGGGCGATCCGACGCGCGGTCGGGCTGGTACCTCGGGCGATACGGAATACACCGTGTTGTATTCTATATATACAAGACAGGAGTACAGGCTGAAGAATCATTAAACAGAGCTATCATATCATAAAGACAAAGAAACAGAATCCATAAGTGTTGAACTGTTGAGCTGACATGTTTTCTTGTTTGTACCCAGGTACCTCCTGTTCTATCACAAGCAGCTGGTGGAGTACGAGTGACCTCTGACCCACTGATGCCAAAGGCTGATGTACCAACAGGACCTGTCTTTTGCACTATCAACACAGCTTAAGTTTCTCCTTTTCTTATTTCCACCTCCTTTTGTTGCCATCTTTCTTTCTGTGATCCATGTCCAACATGAGGAAATATCTGCAGTCTCTTACTGGAGATCTGTAAATTTTTTTTCTTAAAGTTACCCATGAACTTACTCAAGGCCAGTAGTGAGTCTAAAGATTGAAGAGTTGCATTTAGTATTAACTTGCTCTGTCTCTTTGCTCTGCTAATCAAAAGAACTATAGTTGTAGTGTTAAAGCGAGTACTGTATTGTTGCACCTCAGTTGTGCATGTCATCTTTGGTGGTGCTATTAGTGAACATAAAAAGAATGAGCAAGCTGACCCGCACAATTTCTTACCATTGTGTTACTACAAATATTATTTCCTCTTAAACATTTGAACCGAAGCAGCCAAGCGTCATTTGAGAGACAATTTTCGGGAAGGTAACAAATGCAATCATGGAACTGGAATCAAGAGAACAGACTTTATTATAATATCAATTTTTGTTTTGAACCAAACCTTGCAGAAACAATGCACAGCCTTTTTTTAAAAGACACACTAACTTTATACAGTTGAAACTCTAAAAATGGTAGAAAAGATAGATGTAAACAGTAGTGAGATAATAGAGAATTAGTAATATGACTCTACTGCTGTGGCCTTACCGTCACAAATCAGGGTTCCCATGGTTATACACAAGAGAAGAATGGAGACTTGTCTGTTTAGGGCCATTTTTGGTGATACCTCAGGGGTGGATCCCTTCTCTGTTTTTCTTAACCAAGTCTTTGATAGTGTTTCTACAGATATTCTTTTCGATGACATATCCAACACTACCAAAGACAACTTGCCAAATGTGTGTCTGTAGTTTGGAGGGTTTTTCTGCCATGACTGTTTCTTTCCACAACTTCAATGAACAAACAGTTCCCTAGTTTGTTGTGTAAATTCATGTTCACCCATTTAAAGGCCCGTTTTTCTTTGCCTAAGTTTTTGCTGACTGTTTAGTTCTTTACCACTCTGCTCCTTTTATTGCAAAAGACAGACATACCCTGAATATCGTGCCATATCAAGTTTGCAATGTTAGATGTACCATGAAGGATAAGAAGAAACCCGCAGACAAAGTGTTGCGATGTTGTTTCATACCACAACAAAATCCTCCAGTGGATGAGTCATATCTGCAGCACACCTTCAATGAAGGAAAAGGTCATGAGTGTGGGTTAATGTCTGTGATGGTGTGTTCAGAGAAAAGATAATGCAAATGTAACGTTATAGTTGCAACTATTGCTGCCAGTAAAGTAACAAAGTGACACAGTAAGCAGTGATTTGGTAGAAAAAGAAAAAAAAATTATGATGATGATTGAATAGCTTACAATGCCAGTGCTTTGGGGACCTTAGTTTGATAGTATGAAAAGTATGAAAAAAGGTATAAGGATCTCAAGAAAGCCCTGAAGTAACAAATACGAGAGTCTGTGCCAGAAAAAATAGACCCAAGGCTGCTGTTCAACTTGCTTGTGGGAAGGTCCCAAAAGCGCTGGAAGTGTGAGTGAATAACATTAGAAAATATGACCAGTTTTCTGATGACTGTTAACTAGGCTGAAATATGTTCCCCACTGTATCAGTTATGGTGTTCATGTACCCGAAGAAAAGTGGAAAAAAAGTTGACTTGAGTGTTAGGCACAAGGCTCTGGAGTTGTAGGGCACCAACTCTTTATCATTACTTTAGATCCCAGCAAAATCCTCAGAAGGAGTAAATGTTGGGGAGAACATTTACATGCTGCTATGACATAATACAAGAAATACTGCAGGGATCTATGTACCAGTCAGGAGGTGTACATGTAGTGCCGTCAGTGCACACAGCACTCAGCTACAGATATCAGATGACATTCAACTGGCAAGCCTACCCATCCCTTGTGTGCATATTGTATTATCCATGTTGTTCTGTCTTCCACAGGTTGTATAAATCATTTAGACCATACATATGTCCACAGGTGTTGCGTCTCATGTCTGGAGTAAAAGTACAGAAAGATGTGAATCTATCAAGTCATCAGCTTGCCAGTTTATTTTGTATTTTTTCATACAGAAAAACGTTTTCTCTTTTTTTTATGTAACGTTTTCTTTTTGTACAGTAAGATTACAACTGAATTTGTTTCTTATACATGTACTGTACTTGCAAATCCTATTTTTGGACCAAACTTACTCTGACTATATGAGTTGCATATATGTGTGCATTCCATTGTATCTGAAGACTTGTAGGGATTATAGTGAGCCTTGCTAGTTGTGCATATGTGACAAACGGCCAATGCTGAACTGTTGTTTTTGTGCGTCCATTGAGATGGCTGAGATACTTACACCAGAATTATTATTATGTGCAACAGCATGTAAAAAACAAAGAGATTCTGCCATATCTTGACTATGAGATGTTTATAGTAGGAACGTCATTTTGCAATAAACGCATTTCCTTTATCATTCCTGTACTTTGATGTGTCTGTACTGTACTTGTAGATGGTTGATCATTTTATGAAATCAGTAATCAACATTGTAGTGAGCGAGCGCCCCTGCAATTATAGCTCTGCATGCAAGGCGGCGCTCTACTGCATGCATCGTTCAGCCCGCAACGTGGCGCTGCGCACACAAGCCGCCCCGTTACTTCCGACCCGGCACACTTTAACAGTTTCAAAGAACACCTGACGCCGCGTGAGAAGAGCAAACACATCAGATATAAGTATCTCAACGTTTTATTAGAAAAAGAATTTGTTGAGACAAGCTTGCCCAAGTTGTCCATCGTCCTTGGAAGGAAATATCAAGCAATGGGTCCAGTGCATTATTGGTTCGCGTTAAAGAGCCCAACATACATGTCGAGAAAAGACAAAAGTGGAGGCTACCAGTGTGCTTTGCCAAATTCTTGGGGACATTACCAGGCCCAGGCCACTGCATCTTTGTTATTTATCTCCTTTGAATAGTTTAAGGCGGTCCTTGCATCAGTCCCAGCTTGTAACGAACATCGGAAGCACGTTCACCCCTTTGCTGTTACGGTATGTTAGCCCGCAGGCTTGCCAGAAATACCACTGACAATTGTTCAGGCGTTTGTTGTTATTGCACTAGTTCATGGTCAAGCCGCCGTGACAGATATCCGTCTCCTGACGAAAGGTCGCCCGTTTCCCAGCATAGGGCTGGTGTCGTTTACCTGAGTCTAAAACAGGGGCTTAAACTGACTGCCGAAGCGTGCTTGTTTACGTTCCAACCGTCATGATATGTCTAACTTGACTATAAGTGTGGGATATTCCTGTTACAGCTCTCTTTATGATCGTGTTATCAACTTTGTAAACTTATGAGGAACTGTACAATCGGCGGTCGCGTATGTGCTATAGACCTATCAGCAATAATGAAAGACAATAGCATTCGTAAACAACAACAACAACAGCCAGTAGCCGCGGACTACATGTACGTCTCCTCTCCTTCAGCCGAGGACACCTGTGCCCGCCGGACCTTGTACCGTAATATGGTTCCCTGTGCTCCCCTGGTCACGTACTCGGGACCCCCTACTGCGCCTGCCTGTACTAATCCAAATTAGTCATCTCGAGCCCTCCCCGACACACGATCCACCTCCAGGTAACGGCAGGTACACCGAGTAAACGTGACCCGCCCGCCGTTGCCATGGCGACGGGCCTTCAAACGACACCCAGTCTATGGCCGGCTGACGGGAACGATTTACACTAACAAAACCGCTTAGTGAAAGCTAAGTCGCTCGTGTTCTCACAAACAACGGCCATGCCTTTGTGACTGGCCATCGCTCCGTGTCCGGTGTCGTAACAAATACGCGTAGATAGTAAGGCTAACCCATTGACACGTTCATCCAGGTGAAACCCTAGACAACACTTTGTTTGGGAAACAAAGTAAACAGTGCCGCGGGCGAATAAACTGCTGGACTTTATCATTCTATAAACTATGGCTGACAGGAGAAGGGAGTAAACATCAGAGGAGAGAGAAGAAAACCCGATTGTAAGGATTTAAACGCGAAGTTTGGTCAGTAAAACAGGAGAGATTCACCATGGGGGAAGCGGCAGACGGTCGCGTGGAGTTTATCAGTGAGTACGCCCTGAAGACTTTCAAACAGAAGCCGGAGAAATGGGCGAAATGTTACGGGCAGGAAGAGACCAGGATCATGCTGCACGAGTTTTTCGACAAGGCGGAGAACACGCATCTGTTCGTGTTGGCCAACGCCGCCGGGACCCTGAGTGTCACCAACGAGATGCCGACCAGCCTGAAGGGAAAGGCCGTGTACTTCATCAAGAAAAGGAAGGAACCGATCAAGGGCACAGACAGCCTGCGAACAGACCTGTTCATAGGCGACCTGTCCTACTCACCACTGGACCAGCTCTCGGCACTAGTCGATGACGTAAGTTCCTTTCTCTATCCTTAATGACATTAAGCTAGTAGCAGTGTTTGTTCATGTTATGATATTTGCTGAATTAAAAGCCCCGTTTTGTTATGGTTGTGCTTACACTCATACCTACCCACTCACTCACTACCGCTCTAGTACGTATACCCACCCTCAATATGGACTAAAACAACGATTACTACGAAGGAAATACGTTAGTTTCAGACGTAAGATGATCCACTTGTTTATGACATTTCTCCAGGAGACAGTTATGTTGGTAAATATGTTGTTCTATCTTCTTGTATAACACACTATGCGTCATCAAAGGATGGGTATGTTTAGTGCATGGATTAGACGGTTGACTCATCTTTCAAAACAACAATGAATATATGGCAGTATAATCCATATAATCGATATTTAGGGACGTATATACTCAAACTAAACCGTAATGACCACGAAATACTAGCAAGGCTCCAGTTGAATGTGAATCGTTTACAACGTGCGCACTTACAGCGTATTGAAAGGTTAGGCAGTTACGTTTGAAAACAGATTTTCTACATACAGTAACCTATGTTTACAAACATAACGTTATACACGTACGAGAAAGGTATACATAGTGAACATATTTTAAGACTAATTCGTCTTGGTTGTCCATGTACGATGTCTGAAACCTATGATTAGCAATACTGCACACTGGAAAACTGTCATAAGTTAGTACATTGAATGCTACAGTACAAGCGTGCCAGTCCTTTATTGGAAACCACCACTGTTATGCTCCGACACACGTACGCCCACAAATATGTTTGGTGTGCTTTGAGACTGTGTTTAGGGACCATCTTTGTTTCTATGTTGAAACTACAATTAAAAGAAAGGCCCAGAGAATAGATGCACTGGCTGTAAACCCCACAACCTCTCTTAAGATTCTGTCAAAGTTACGGGTTACAAATTAGCACTCGACCTTCTTCGCTACCTTGGTGGTAAAATAGATGCAAGTTTGATGACGTTGTTTTGAAGTCTCAGACAATGTTGAGGCGGACGGGAGCTATTTTCGTGATATAAATGCGAACACGAACCTCCTGGCTGCCTTGGCGATAGAATAGATCTACATCTAACGATGTTTTCGTCCCAGCCTAGCCTTTACAGTGGTAAGTGAGGTCATCATGACCAGGAGGGGGTCGGTATGATACCGGGATGTTTTTGTTTTGAATCACTGTCACAAAACATGTTTTCCAGTGTCTCATCTATCGGGATGTCCTACATTTAGACTTGTTTATCACAGTCGTCATTGTTCATAATTAGGCCAGATTCTACAATTACAGGCCCCAACGGTTGTTTTCGTGCTTTTCCCTCTCACCCGCTTAGGGCCATCTTTGAACCAAACGTCCTCGAGTACCTTTTAATTATCTTTTGGCCTGAGGGCACTTTAGGCATACTTATATTTAGAGAAAAATCAGTCTCAATGATAGTCGTGCTTCTTGAAGATTTAACATTCGACCTTCTTATACTCGTAATGGCCTATGTTTGCTTTTTCCCACACTTTTAATTACATTACTTAGCAAACAGAGTAACACATTACAAAGAACGTTTACCGACCCAGTATTTACCTAGCACAGAAAGAATCAATGTTTACCTTTTTTTGACCTCCAACGACTGACCAGTTGTCATGGTTTGTACGTGTATATATACAAAAAACGTCGCATGGAACATTTGTTATGAACTCAGAAATATACAGATGGTACGATGTGAACATTCAAAAGATTACGATTGGCATGTTATAAAAACACTAGCACGAAACTACTCACAGGTTATAGATTGTCATCGATTATCAACTAACACCGAATTCAAAGCTTGCCCACTCACAAATTCAGGTTCAGATGGACAAAATCGTTAAATGTTGTTATCTTAAGAAAGAAATGGTCCGAGGATTCCCTGTTGCTGAACAGACATGTCTAGGGATATGATCGACCACTGTGGTAGTTTATAAACTAGGGATTGACAGCCAAGCTTAATAAGCACAAACATGATCAAACATTGATAAAGCTGCCTGGCCGTGGGGGTAACTCTGTACAGCGTGTTTAACTTTGTGGACACAAGGTTTTGTGGCATTTAATAAAATCCGCTGTTTGTTTTTGGCCTAGTTTTGCTCAATACAGATAGCTATGTAGTGTTTACATAACGAAAACACCAAAATACGGTACTGGCTTTAGTCTTTATTTGGTTTTTGTCTCAGTTTTCGACTCTTGTGGTTACTACTAGTAATTCAATGACGAAGTTTGGGTTGTTGTTCTTCTTTGATTTTGCAAGTCACCACCAGATTGTACATGCCTGCTTTTCCGTCTTGGGTTTCCTCCAAACGTCTTACCTGTCTACCTGTCTACGTACCCACGTACTAGCCTCCTAGCCGGTTTATACCGGATCATTCAAATTTAGAAGAAGAAAAAATGGTCCGGTAAGTTCACGTTACACTTTGGGCTATTGTTCAACTACTGCTAAAGCAAACAAACATCAAGATCAGTTTCAGCTATTTTCAACCTTGGCTGTTCTATAATAGCTACCCACACCCCCCGATGTAACAAAACATTCATCTTAACGTGTTCCTATATTTGATAGAGCCAACAGTAGCACCTGTTAAAACAGCGTGCTGTACCCCTTTGAAGTTTTCCACGTAAAGTGTCTTCTCGTGTTTATTTACACACATGCCCTTGACGTTTGTCCTCTGGTACCGGCATGGCTATGCAATATAGTGTTAACGTTGTCATGGTGACGGTAAACAAAGAAGGGAGGTTAGTATGGGGTATAGGAGAGTCTGTCAGGACTCTGTACTCGCAAGTCACGCAACGTATTCAGCAGGAAGACAGGACAAATATTAACCCACCTAGGCGCCCTTTTTCACAAGCTACATTTCCGCAGGATTAGCAATACAATAGCCATATTATCCTTACGCATCGTTTAAAATGACTGTTCTTTTGTAACGTTGTAAATGTGTCATCGCAGCGAAGAAGTTCTATGAAACATTAAAGATTTACATGAAATACTAGGTGTATAGTAAAGAAGTAGTTTAAGTCATTATGATGGCATCTGATGATGAAATATCTGCTTATTGAAATGAAGGATGGCCTACAGAGCCCACATTCACGCCCTTTTTCTATTGTAGACGTAGGAATGGTGCAGTATGGGTGACGGTGCGTGACATTTGGCTCTTTGCCTGTGAGTGGTAAACAATCCCTGTGGGTATTTAGGCTCACTAATGATTTATGTGGCACCTGTAGGTCTTATTAAAGGAAACCATTGACCGTTCACACATTTGTATCTAACTACAGTCATGATCATACATATATGTTTGACATGTTCGCCCAAGTTTTGTCTCACAACCGCCAAACGTTAGCACAGTAATTACACCCTGCCCACCGTTTGATTAGATAACACAGTCTCGCCTGGGGAGTAGTAATTACACGGTAAATATGTACTCTACGCAAAGCCGTTACGCCCAGATTTCTGAGGCACTTATATAGCAGTTTCGTGGCAAACGCACAGGTGTCTTTGCGACTGTAAAATGTTGCACGTTTGATTGAATAGCAGCTACCATAGTAAACCTTCCCACCAGAGTAGTAGATAATAAGAGATCATGGCGTTACTAGGATCGCGGCAAGGGCCGATAGACGGCTGTTATGGGGGTTGCTACCGTCAACATGACAAGAACAGAAGGGATATCCCTCCCCCGCTCTTCTGCTTGGGTTGTAAAAGAATAATTCTTTCGCGACTATTCAAGGCCTGTGTTATATTGATGGTGGTAGGGACACGGTAGGCGTTTGAATTAAACGATTCTAAGCAGCCATTTAAATGATTATGGATAGTCTCATGCTCCTAGTGGCAAAGGTATTCATTCTATTGATGGACTCTTTATCACGCGGCACCAAATGTTAAGCTGAATTGTAACCTTTTAATCATGCTCAAGCCGAGATAATTAGCTGCGAAAGAATGCATTGATAAGAATGATGGGTCATGAAGAAACCATCATCACACCTGGCACAATGGGCTATGATAAACACCTGTTAACATTTGGAATGCTTTCAGGTATTGGGCATTTATTATTTGTAGATTTTAAAAGCCAGTATCTGTGTAACTGGTCAAATAATCGGACTTTGGTCTGACGAAGGTGACGTGTATGTGGACGAATGTTTATTTGCACAAATAGACAAATTCACTATGTGTATATAGAAACCATAAACATGAGGTTCAAACTTGAGAATAAAGAAAATTGTACGATTCTAAGAGGCAAATGTGCAGATCTTGGCCCATTGGCGATACCAAATCCGTCTGTGTCCTCATCAGTGTTTGGACACTGTATCAACGATTACCCGAGAGGCCTGATGAGCGTTACTCCATCGTACACGGAGGGAAGTCGTGTGAAGTGCCTTTCCCAAGGTATAACATCAGGCATATATATCAGAGGATAGAACCCATCTTGGTTATGAGCTACGAGCTCCCGAGCCGATTGTTCTGACCATCACGCCACGTGATGCCACATACTTGAGAATACTTTAATTTAAAGCAACTCTGAAGGTACAATACACGGTGACATATATGGGACGCTGATGACACCCCACCTCTTCCCCCCAGGTTATCGTGCCTATGCTGCAGAACGACAGGAACCATGACGGCTGGCCTAACGTGGTGTGTCAGGACGTCATGCGCCACGTGCACAACCTGAAGAGTAACGTGTACGTGGTGGGAGGGCAGGTCAAGGGCAAGACTCTGCTGCCGCTGCCCGCAGGCGCCGAGCGCGTGGACTGTGTCGAGCCTGCAAAGTACGTTCAGAACGTCTTGTTGTTACACATGTGTAACCTTGCCCTTCTCAATAAACGTTACAATGTAAGACTCCGTTATGAACTCCTGGCTGCTACTTCCCAAAATGCAATCGATACCTTAAAGTCAAAGTTTGCATTCCTTTTTGCATTCCAAGTAAATGGGAGTTGTCTATGGTCATGTGACAAATATGGTATCTAATTCTGGTCATATTGCATTTACGTTTCGATTATATCATATGAGCATCACCTTTATGTTTTTCATAAGCAAACCCTCTCGTCCCAATAGTCCAGGGCTTTTATATACTTGTTGCTTCGAAGTTCAAAAGACATGAATTTTGTACTTGGTTATTTCCAGGGAGGAAACATCAGACCGGCACCTTCTGCATTCCATCGAGTCGATCGTGATCGAGTGGTCACACCAGATCCGGGACGTGCTGTCCAGGGACTCCGCCAAGCCGCTGCTGGACGGGCTCAACCCCACTCCGTACGCCGAGCTGGACTTCTGGAAGGCTCGGGCGGTCAACCTGGAGTGCATCTATGACCAGGTTGTTAATTTACTTTGCCTTGGTTTAGTTTGTTCTTTATGGTCCAATCTCTATGGGTAACTACAATGACCAAGTACGTCCCCTAAGTATCAAACTACCAATTTGAAAGTAGACTTTCACACATAATTTCATGTTGAATATTTTGTCATTAGGTGGTGTCGCTTTATTCTTTGTTACCACGCTCGAAAACGTGTGTTGTGGTAATGGTGGCTTCAGCACCAAGGACAGGCACTTACATTACATAAGTATATCGGCACTTTTCAAGTGCTTAATAATACTTGCGGAAATATCTAACAGTGTAGTAACACAGTGAATACTTTCTATACCTAGTTGCGGGAGAACAGAGTACGGAAAATGGGACGGATCTTGGAGAAGATGAAGAGCAGCTACTTCCCTGCCTTCAAGAACATCTTCAAGGACGTGGTAGCAGGTAAGACACGGGTGATTCAAAGTGTGCCTCGTGTGGGCTGTTTTAGTGCCAACCATAAATGTCAGAAATGGGAGATAATTGCATAAATGTGTTGAAAAGTGGAAGAAAATTACAATCATACGAATATATCTTTAAATAATTTTTGTTTCAAATTTTTGTCCAAAATGTTACATAATGCCCCTTTAAGTAAGCTGCCATCGTCACATACCCTACAGCCCTGTCTGAGGCAGTGGACATCAACATGCACCTGAAGACGTTACGGCGGATGTTTGAGGACATGGAGGAGGCGGAGTGCCAGGACCTCCCGTCCATGATCGCGCCGCTCTTCCACGTCCTCTGCCTGGCCTGGGCCAACTCCAAACACTACTGCATGCCGGGAAGGATGGTCGTCATGTTGCAGGAAGTCTGCAACCTCTTCATTGAGATGGTAAGGAAACCATTGCATGATGGGGGACGCATGGTCCTATGGGTAGTTTAGGGGACAGAGCAAATCATTGTTGTACGAACATATTAATTGGACGTTCAAAAATATTAGATCTGAAGATGATTAAAAAAAACTACATATGTATTGACTGAATCGTTATATTAATGACGTAATTGTTTTTACGCAGTCGCGCACCTATCTCGGTCCGGATGAGATCTTCAAGGGCGAGATGGAAGACTCTCTGGAGAAGGTCAACCTCGTCTTGAAAATGCTGAACACCTTTAAAACGGAGTACCACTCTCACAAGGCCAAGCTCAAGACATACTTCAAGGTGACTCCCCGGCACTTGTTTGATGTTTCCACTTTTCTCTGTAGAGCACATATAAAAGAAGAAACGAGTGATCTAAAGATCACCTACGAGTAGAAATTTTACCGGATAAAATGTTCTTTTCGGAGGTTTGACTTACTTTGTCCCCTGATAAATGTTGACAGTGTCATTATCGAACTTTTCAATCCAGGACGGCAAAGAGCCGAAAGAGTGGGAGTTTGCGGACTCGCTGGTCTTCAGTCGGCTGGACAGCTTCGTGCAGCGGATAGAAGTCATCAAGGTAAACCTCGTCTTCCAAATGTATGTACAGCGTTGTTCCCTAAGATTCTATGAGACATAAGATGGAAGAAAGATAGACGTTTGCATCAAGTTCCTTGCACACTGACCCAGGGCCAGGAGTTTTGCATGGTAAGGTAATAGGACAATGATCTCTTTGTAGATCATAGAGAAATTTAAAATCTTTTCTGTCATTTTCCGCAGGGCCTGTTTGAGACCGGCATCATGCTGATGAAGCTGGAGAAAGTGGAGTTCTCCGGGATCAAGGGCCAGGCCTTCAGCACGCAGGTGGAGAAGATGTTTGAGGAGTTCCAGGAGTACTACAACGTGTTCGGGGCGCGAACATACGACCCGCTGGACCCCATGAACGCGGTAAGGGATGCAGCGCCCCCTGTCCAAATTGTTACGAAAGACTTCAAAATCTAGAGGTCTGTCATTATATCATGGATCCAGTAGCGGATTTCTTATGTTCATGTTTCTGCCCCCCCTGTATCCAGGATTTTGATGCCGACGTGGAGAATTTCCATCAGCAAGTGGACGACATCGACCGGCGGCTCGGCGCCATCGCCTGCCAGGGCTTTGACGACTGCAGCGGCATCGAAGCCGCCTTCAAGGTTAGAGAAAATTGACGTGAAAAATGATCATGAAATTTCTAAATGATCTGAAATTTGGCGAATTTCCTTAACTTAAGCTGATTGGTTTAGATTTTGCGCAATGCGGTGAGGGCGGCATTCCAGCGTGCAGCATCTCATTGTACGTTCTTTGTAAACCCTCACGAAAACATTGTCCGTTGGTGTGTTGTGGTAATGATGATTTCAGCACCAAGGACAGGGACACATGTGCAAAACTTTGACGTAACTATGATATCTGGGAGTAAAACCACGGCTTGTGAGGTAACGCTTGTCTTTCCGTTTGCGTCTTGTAGCTGGTTGAGATTTTCGGCCCACTTCTGGAGCGTCCCACCATCAGTGCAGACTTCCGCAGCAAGTACATGGTCCTCCTGTCCATGTACGACAGGGAGCTGGATGAAGTCAAGGTCCTGTACGACGACCAGGTAAATGAAAAAAAAATCATATTTGATAGATAAAATCCACTCGGCAGTTAGTACATGCATTTACATTGAGTACACGACTACACGTTATTATGTTATATAAGTTAAGAAAATTTGCGAAACAGTATTTATTTATTTTTGCATGTATCTTTCTGTAAGAACGGCAAAGTCAACCACATTATCCACAAGTATCTAAAACAACACGTTTTGAACGTTGTTACAGGTGTCGGCCGCTGCTGCTAACGGAGGCGTCCCGCCTGTCAACAAGAACATGCCGCCTGTGGCCGGCGCGCTGGAGTGGGCACGGGAGCTCCGAGACAGGATCGCCACGCCCATGAGGGGCTTCCGCTTCATTGAGGACCCGTAAGTCCAGTTATGATATTGTTGTAGGTGGATTTTCAGTTTTAATGCAACGCAAATGATAGTGAATGATGAACACATATAAACACCGATGTTAATGAGCGAACAAGATATATACATAAATACAAACGAAATTAAACAAGTTGATTTTATTTCACAGGTCCATGGAAAGCGAGGACGCAGGTATTATCTTCAAGAAGTTTGAGGAAATGCAAGAGCTCCTCAACAAGTAAGTTATACAGAGTCTGTTTGATTTCAGTTGTTATAATTGTTTACAGTGTTTTATGTATTGCATCATTTATGGCATCCTTTCTCTTAAATATAAATGGAAATGTACTAGTTAAAATGGTTCAACCATAACGTTATTAAAGCTAACACATGTTTCTTGACAAAAGGTACGAGGAATCTTGCTACGAAGGTTTCACAGCTACTGTGGACGAGCGGTCAAAGTTCAACTTGGCAAATCCTCTCCTGACCCGCCAGGGAGAACTGATCCAGGTCAACTTCGATCCGCAGGTGGGGCACAGTTTCTCTTTTATCGTGTTTGGTGAGCGTTTGTTGGTCTCATGCATCTACAAGAGAACAGCAATTTGGTTCTGCTACTATGTGTCTTTGAAAGCGCCATCAAGTTGTAAAATGTACTGTGTTTATGTTCGTCTAGCTGATTGCCGTGTTGAGGGAGGTGAAGTATCTAGAGATCCAGGAGAGAGAAGACATCCCGGGCAGCGCTGCAGACATCTTCAGTAAGAAGGAGAACTTCTGGCAGTTTGTGCGCAATCTGGACCTCCTGGTGGCGTGGTACAACCAGGTAATGTGACAGTCTTAACGCACATAAGCTTAGGTCTGTATCACCAAGCTATTTCAGGAAACCTAGCGTTTGTGACAGTGCCGGCGTATTGCACGTTCTCACGGAAGAACGACCACTCACTCTTGATGTACCTTCGCAGGTCCGTCGGGATATCCTGGAAGTGGAGCTCCCTCTGATCGAGACCCAGCTGCAGGACATAGACACCAAGCTGGAGACCGCGGAGAAAAGTCTCAGCTGGAAGGACGACGGTAAGGGCTATTCGAACAAAATCAAGTAGAACAAATTTGGTGCACATAAATCGAAGTTTTGGCCTATCAACGTCACTTCTATGCTAAGGCCTGAAGATTGTTATTATGGTCTTACCGTTGATCCTGCTTTCTTGTACTAAAACGTCCGTGGACTAAGAAAAAATGGTAAAATTTTTTCTGTTATATCCAGGAGTGTGGGAGTACATCCAAGAGACAAGAGACATGGTTCACGACTTACACGTGCGCGTCTTCAAGGCCAAGGACAACGTGGAACAGATGCAGAAGATCATGGAGAAGTGGTGCGTCCTGCCGCTCTTCGAACGCAAAGAAAACAAGAAAGACGCCCTGCTGTTCCTGGACGACCGTGCCGACAGACTGCCCAAACGGTACGCTGAGATCAAGGAGGCGGGAGAGAAGATACACGCTCTGCTCAAGGTAGGGCAGCCTTTCCTTCGAAGTTCAAGTTATCGTGAAGGAACTGTCAAAAGATTTAAAGACTAACACGATAAACTTAATACCAGACCTAGAGCATGGCGGACCTTTGCTTCTAGTTACTTGAATATTTTTGATCTAACGCTGGTGTTTAATAGTGCCCGGGCCTTTTCTTTTCTACCAGGAAAATTTGACGCTGTTCAAGGCGGACGCGTCCTCAGACATCTGGAAGTCTTACGTGGACTACGTGGACGACATGGTGGTGGACGGGTTCTTCAACGCCATCCACTGTTCAGTCAACTATCTGCTGGACAACACAGACGTCAAGGTTGGTGTCAGCACTTTGAACTGTTCGAGTGTAATAATCACCATCACCATTACAGAAATTGCAGTTCTGATTAAAGCACAAAGAAAGGAATGCAAGTCAGTAGTCGTTTCGCTGTGTTTGACATGCAATATAAAATAATGTCATTTTTCAAAAATCAATGTTTCAGCTTAACCCAGCGCCGCTGTTCGAGGCACGCATGGAGCTGATCGCGCCAGACATGGTCTTCCAGCCGTCCCTGGACTTCGGCGTGAACGACGGTTTCTATGAGATGGTGGAGGGAATCATCAACGACATCTACAAGATCGCCTCCCTGGTGCCGCGGCTGGCCGATCACAGCGGGCTGGAACACTACCAGGTGAGTGGCGTTATGAAAGTTTGATACCTGTTTAAAGTTCAAATTTTTGTTACAACACAAGAAAACTTTTAGCGATCGGAATGGGCTTTGCTGATCAGTCAGGGATAGAAGCTTACAGTGATGGAGAATCCCGACAGAACGAATGTGATTGGTTGTTTTGCAGACTGACATGTGATTGATTGTTTTGCAGGCTGACATATGATTGGTTGTTTTACAGGCTGACATGTGATTGGTTGTTTTACAGGCTGACATGGAGGACATGCAGGAGCTGTGTGACATGCGACAGGAGACCATGGACAGGGTGCAGACCGTCATGAACAAGGCCTGCGACTATCGCAACTCCTTCGACAACTACTCGTACCTGTGGGTGGACGACAGGCAGGAGTTCATGCGCCAGTTCCTGCTCTACAACCACGTCCTGACACAGGAGGAGATCGAGGCTCACGCGGAGACAGGCGTGCCCGAGTGTCCGCCCACACTGGACCAGTTCAAGGATCAGGTAATGTCTTCAGCGAGAAACTATATATCGGCTCCATGACAACATAGAATATCACAACAGGATATGTTACAATAGAACACAACAAACAAACAAACAAACAAACAAACAAACACAACACACGCAAATACTACACAACACAACATTACTCTACACAGCACTGCACAACACAACACAACGCTACACAACACAACACAACACAACACAACACAACAAAACAGCAACATACTAGTATTATAGCATATAGTGCAGTATAGCACGACGCCACACTACACGATACCACACAAAAGAAGAAATCAAAACACTGTTTTCAACAGTCATTTATATACGGAATTATGAATTTTAGTGACACGAAATAACACGATAAATTATAACGTTAATGAAAACTTCCCTCCACAGATTGACACATATGAGAAGGTTTACGAGGAAGTGATCCAGATCCAGGGCATGGTGCGGTGTGACGACTGGTTCAGGGTGGACGCCAAGCCGTTCAAACAGGCCCTGCTCAACATCGTCAAGAAGTGGAGCTTCATGTTCAAGCAACATCTCATCGACCACGTCACAAACAGGTACAAGCGCCCCAAACAATGACCTACTTGAGGACGATGTCTGGGCTCAAGTCAGAGTCTATCTGTATTGTAGTGTTGATAAAACCTCTATTGCTCATTGTAAATCGGCCAGCGGCTTAGCTAAAAATACTACAGTTTTGTCTGAAAGCACCAAATTTTGCACACATTAACTTTAATGTATTCTAAACAAATCTCGATATGGATACATCTCAATTGCTGCTAGTAAAAAGGTGATTTCAACTTTGGTGGCAAATTCTGGTTTGTAACGAACACTTGTCTACTGACGAGTTTGATCCAGTTTTTAACATATCTTTTTTTGAACTTATCATAGTAACCATAGCTTCATGTATGTATATATTGACATGTTCGTTTGCCCGCAGTCTGAACGACCTGGCCGGGTTCATCACGGTGACTGACGCCGGGCTGTCTAAGGACGTGGAGGAGGGAGACTATGACGGACTGGTGGGCGTCATGGAACATCTGCTGGCCGTCAAGGGGCGGCAGGAGGCCACGGACGAGATGTTCGAGCCTCTCAAACACACCATCGAGCTGCTCAAACAGTACGACCAGGAACTGCCGGACGAAGTGCATGCCCAGTTGCAGGTAGGAGCAGGGATTTGCCAGTGCTTGTCGATATTTCTCCCGTTAGGTACTCAGAATGTGCCGAATTGGAGTGCTAAAAATGCTACCTACAACGATATGCAATATGCAATAGAAAACAATAACGTAGATTAATGGACCAACAAATAACATGGTTAGAATCAAGCATTTTCATGAAATATTACGACGACTTGTACGATCGTAGGACGTTATGTTTGCTGAACTATTGTGCCACACTCTTCACACTCAGGCGTTACCAGAAAAGTGGAACAACACGAAGAAGATCTCTGTGACAGTGAAGCAGGCGGTGGCGCCTCTACAGGCTAACGAGGTCGCCATCTTACGGCGGAAATGTGGCCAGTTTGATGTAAGTACCGACATTCACTCATATCGTATCTAACGATACCTTTAAGAAGTTTCTGCAGAGTTTCTATGCTTGTAAAAAGATGTTAAAATTTTACAGTCTATCATTCCTTAATGCCGTTTATGTATACTTGTAATACCGTGATAGGAATCTTCAGTACCATGAATAACATGTTTGTATGATAAACCGACGCTATTACAGTTACAGCGTATTCCACAATGCTATATCCTCGATCTAGTGAAATTGTTATAGTTATATCTGACAGTGTCTAATGACTCATCTCTCGAACCTGACAGATCAAGCAGCACGAGTTCAGGGAGAAGTTCCGTCAGCAGCCGTTCCTCAGATACGATGCCAAAAACCCGTACGACGTGTTGGACACGGTATGTAGTACATTCTTGCACGAATGCTTGATGTACTTTATACTAGACGAATACCGCTGTGTAGGCATTCTCCATGCGTTTATCTTTATGTTATTGTTAACCGAGATTGGCATGGGGACCACAATTTGCTTGGTGTAGGAAACACTTTGTAGAGGGTAGATGCCAGATCTGTTTTCCGTGTCGTTAGTCAACACTGTCCTGCGTTTGTGTCTTTAGATCCAGTTAGAGATCACGGTTCTTGTTTGTGTCTTTAGATCCAGTTAGAGATCACGGTTCTAGAGAAGGAGATGCAGGCCCTGCAGGAGGCCGGCGGGCTGTTCGAGGTCGCCATCCCCGACTACAAACAACTCCGCGCCTGCCGGAAGGAGGTGCGCATGCTCAAGGTTCTCTGGGACATGATCATCCTCGTCAAGACGAGTTTCGACGACTGGAAGAAAACGCCCTGGCTCGAGATCAACGTGGAGAACATGGAGATCGAATGCAAGAAGTTCGCCAAGGATATCAGGTCGCTGGACAAGGAGATGCGTGCGTGGGACAGTTACGGTGGGATGGACTCCGCCGTCAAGAACATGCTGACCTCCATGCGGGCCGTGGGAGAACTGCAGAATCCGGCCATCCGGGACCGCCACTGGCAGGAGCTCATGATGGCGACAAAGGTATGTTACTCGTAGAAATAGAACCTTGTAGGTTATAGCCAATGATGAGGTAACGTATGCAAATTTAAATTCTTTTACCTTTTTCAACATTGCTCTGTAGGAGACACGACTGATGTGAAGCATATTTGTGTTCCCTCTTGACAGGTGAAATTCGTCATGGACGAGTCCACCAAGCTGGATGACCTGTTGGCGCTGAACCTGCACAACTTCGAGGACGAGGTGAAGGGCATCGTGGACAAGGCCGTGAAGGAGATGGGCATGGAGAAGGTTCTGAAGGAGATGGACGCCACCTGGTCCGCCATGGAGTTCACCTACGAACCGCACTCGCGCACAAAAACACCGCTGCTCAAGGGTGACGAGGAGCTGATTGAGACCCTCGAGGACAACCAGGTATGATAACCCTTTCCTACAGACTTATGTTCGGAGGTATCAGGACTCGATACCTTCTCGTGTATTACGCGTATAGTTACATCAGTAAATGTCATCGCAAAAGAGAAGAGGGCCCGGAGAAAAGAACTATGCAACAGACCTGAGGTAGCTTACATATGTGTTGTATGTGGCAGAGACGGTTATTCTTGTAATACTAATAATACTTCTGCAACGCAGGTACAAATCCAAAACCTGATGACGTCCAAGTATATCGCCCACTTCCTTGAGGAGGTGTCTGGCTGGCAGAAGAAGCTGTCGAACGCCGACTCCGTCATCTCCATCTGGTTCGAGGTGCAGCGCACCTGGTCTCACCTGGAGAGCATCTTCATCGGCTCCGAGGACATCCGGAACCAGCTGCCCGAGGACTCCAAGAGATTCGACGGGATTGACGTGGACTTCAAGGTTCGTCCAACCATGATTTCTAACTTAGTGTATTGTAGAGTAGAATACTTCAGTTGACAGTTGCTTACGTTGATGCTACATAAATGATTACAGAACACATTGCTAGTGTTCAACAAACACTTAATAGTTTGTCTCCGTGTTTAGGCACTGATGGCGGATGCAGAAACGACACCGAATGTCATCGTGGCCACCAACAAGCCGAACCTGTATGACAAACTGGAGGAGATCCAGAGCAGGTAAGGAGAACCCGTCTGATAGCTTCAGGTGTTACATTTTACTTGAAACAATAGGAGACGTTATTCCACAAATTAATTAATTAACATCGTAACTGAAATTGTTTTTTTTTTAACTTTTATTCCTATCTCATTCCCAGGTTGACCCTGTGTGAAAAGGCCCTGGCTGAGTACCTGGAGACCAAGCGACTGGCCTTCCCCAGGTTCTACTTCGTGTCCTCGGCTGACCTTCTGGACATCCTGTCTAACGGCACACAGCCAACAGTGGTAAACATCATAGCCTCAGATAGCCTTAGTGATGAAGACAGAGTCTTAAACATAGCAATCACAGCTTAGTAAACGTTAGTAAAGATTCTTAATATCTTCATGAACTATTTGAGCATGAAGTAACAAAACTAACAATGTGTAGTCCAGGCAATATTTTGACACAGCATACACAAAATTAACACTTGTAAAGTATCAAATGTTGCATGACAGACTTGACACATAGATATATATGTAAGCGTCTATATCGCTACATAAGAAGAAGATATAGAATTTCGGTGTAAACCAGAGTTGTCTTTCGCTCCAGGTGGCTAGGCATCTGCCCAAGTTGTTTGACAACACAGCTAAGCTGAAGTTCCAGGAGGACGAAAACGGGCAGTTCACCAAGACAGCTACCGGCATGTACAGTAAGGAGGGAGAGTACTGCGACTTCGACCAACCGGTGGAGCTGGACGGCCAGGTAGGCAAAATATTTACAAGTTTTCGAGAAGACTTTAAGAAAGACCCGTGGTACAAACTGATCCTCTTTAATTGTGAAATACGACTATGACTATTCTTAATTCTAATTGGTTTCCTTATATTCCTTTATGGTTTGATAGGTTGAGATCTGGTTGAACAAACTGTTGGACCGTGTTCGTGCGACCGTGCGACAACAGTTCACGGAGGGCGTGGTGACGTTTGAAGAGAAGCCCAGGGACCAGTGGCTGTTTGAGTACCCGGCGCAGTGCGCGCTCAACTGCTCACAGATCTGGTGGTCCACGGAGGTCAACATCGCATTCGGGCGGCTGGAGGAAGGGTACGAGAACGCTCTGAAGGACTACAACAAGAAACAGGTAACAACAAACTTTTGTCTTGTGTGCGTTTCTTTTTATGTCCATGGTGCACATTGGACCAAAGACACATGCATTCGAAGACCTTGTATGTCATAGACTAAACTTTACTTGTGGTCCATGTTCACAGACCTGTCAAACTTTTCTGCTCAAAATTTCTAAGGCGTTTGAATTTTAAACACTGTAGATCACCATGCTGAACACGTTGATCGGCTTGCTGATTGGTCAGCTGACATCGGGAGACCGGCAGAAGATCATGACCATCTGTACCATCGACGTGCACAACAGAGATGTGGTCCAGAAGATGATCGCGCAGAAAGTGGACAACGCGCAGGCCTTCATCTGGCTCAGTCAGCTCAGACACAGGTCAGTGGAAGAGCAGGAGAATTTCACAGCCGAGAAAAATTATGACAGGATGGTTACGCAACACGCAACAATGTTACGAGTTGATAGACTTGTTGAACTAAACATAAGTACTATGACATTTCTCTAACTTAAGTACATTGTGTACTGGTCGAAAATTGTGTCCATACGTACCTAATACATATAGTTCATGTATGTCCAATTCTACACTACGTTGAGGATAGAAATGTATGTGTACTATTTGTTCGTAGGTGGGACGAGGAAAAGCAGCACTGCTTCGGTAACATCTGTGATGCACAGTTCCTGTACGCGTACGAGTACCTGGGCAACACGCCTCGTCTGGTCATCACCCCTCTCACGGACAGGTCAGTCACTGGTGTCGGAACCTTCGTGAAGGTTCTCTACTAAAAGTGGATGATATCGATAAAATGGCTCCAAATTGCATTGGCTAATAGATTATCTGTTCAACTTAGTTAGTACATAAATGATGAATTTTTATTTCCCTCCTTCCCACCCAGATGTTACATCACCCTGACGCAGTCTCTCCATCTCATCATGGGAGGCGCACCCGCAGGGCCTGCCGGGACGGGCAAGACGGAGACAACCAAGGATTTAGGACGCGCGCTGGGCATCATGGTCTATGTGTTCAACTGCTCCGAACAGATGGACTACAAGGTAAGGAGCAATGATAGTCTGACCATCGATAGTCTGACCAATTGATGCTTTTAACATGCATTCTGTAGTCTTGTAATAATTACTTAACACAAAATCTTTGTTTCCGTTCCAGTCCATCGGTAACATCTACAAAGGACTGGCGCAGACTGGAGCCTGGGGCTGCTTCGACGAGTTTAACCGCATCTCCGTGGAGGTGTTATCGGTGGTGGCCGTGCAGGTGAAGAGCATCCAGAGCGCCATCAGGGACAACAAGGAGCGCTTCCTGTTCCAGGTAATTATCATACGACCAATTTTAGACTATCTGCCGACTATGATGCGAGAGGTTACCTCTACTTACTGGTGGTGGTACTTGACGTACGCATTTGAGTTGATGAAAACTGTTGTGAGGTCCCATGTACATTTAGCATATGGCACATTTCTCTCCATCTGTTGATCGAGTGTTAACGGAACATGTGACTAATGACCTTTCTCTTAGGGTGAGGAGATCAGCCTGACGAAGACGGTGGGTCTGTTCATCACCATGAACCCCGGGTACGCCGGGCGGACCGAGCTGCCGGAGAACCTGAAGGCGCTCTTCAGACCCTGCGCCATGGTGGTGCCCGACTTCGCGCAGATCGCCGAGATCATGTTGGTGGCAGAAGGCTTCTTGGACGCCAAACTGCTGGCACGGAAGTTCATCACGCTGTACACACTGTGCAGGGAGCTCCTGTCCAAACAGGTAAGTACACACTGGGGCGAAGGACCATTGTTACGGTTGAACCGTCTAATAGGAATAACACAAGTGTTTTTGTCTAGATATTTGAACTGAAATCTGATCACAAAACTCATCGTGCATTCATTGTACCCATTGCTGAGACTCTTGCAAACATTTCGTCATGTTACCTAACTTGAAATATCTCCGCCTCCACAGCATCACTACGACTGGGGTCTCCGTGCCATCAAGTCGGTGTTGGTTGTGGCCGGTGCGCTGAAGCGTGGTGACCCGACCCGCCCGGAGGACCAGGTCCTGATGAGAGCCCTGAGAGACTTCAACCTGCCCAAGGTCTGTCCTAACTTTAGTCTTGTATCTGATATACCTGATATGGTGATGCATTTCTGTCTTGCAAAGGATGGATAATGAAAAGAAGCACGGAAGTGCAGACTTATCAATTTTACTGAATATTTAGAAAGAGCGTGCTTGCATTTCATGCCTTGACTTGACTCTGACATAGAATCGTTTTACCGTGTTTGTAGATCGTCACTGATGACGTTCCCATCTTCATGGGTCTGATTGGAGACCTGTTCCCGGCACTTGACGTTCCACGAAAGCGCGACCCTGAACTGGAGGGGCTTGTGAAGCAGTCGGTTCTGGACCAGCACCTACAGGTACGGTCTAACATTGTGAGGTGGTTTTGTTTGTAAAAGTTGATCATATTGCTGATATCAGACACTAATATTTTGAAACATCACGCGTTGTATAAGCCTAGAAGTCTCCAAAAGAAACGAGTTTGAATAAATTGTAACGTCTGTCTTGAAATGCAGGCGGAGGACAACTTCGTGCTGAAGGTGGTCCAGCTGGAGGAACTGTTGGCGGTCAGACACTGTGTCTTCGTGCTCGGAAACGCCGGAACGGGAAAAACAAAAGTCATCAAGTCTCTCAACAGGTACAATATCTGAATACGACATTTAGTAATACTGGATAGACCGTGACATTACTAGACCTCACGTTAGAACTGGCCATGTGAGTTATTAGACTTGTGAAATATCCGGAGAATGGCGAATTCGAACGGCCCCAAGTAAGTAGTGTACAGTAGGATCTGGTTCTAAATCACATTGTATTCGTCATCACTATCCGGTATGTACTCGCAACTAGCCTTCGAACATGTGTTTGCAATGAAGTTAAAATCTGGTTTTGTTTTCTGTCACTAGAACCTACCAGCTGCAGAAGAGGAAGCCGACGTTGGTGAACCTCAACCCCAAAGCCGTCACCAACAACGAGCTGTTCGGCTGCATCAACCCGGCGACTCGCGAGTGGAAGGACGGGCTGTTCTCCACCATCATGAGGGACATGTCCAACCTGTCCGGGGACGGGCCCAGGTGGATCGTGCTGGACGGAGACATCGACCCCATGTGGATCGAGTCCCTCAACACCGTCATGGACGACAACAAGGTAGGCCTGTAGCCATACTTCAGGGATATGCATGGCTAACATTGGTGCTAGTTTTGTGTAATCAACAAAGTTGACACGCATGATACATTAGTGGCTGAAATAAGTCAAACGCAGGCTGATCTAAATGAAAATTTCCTGTCAAGATCACACTGTAATGTCCTGTACTGTCGCTACAATTGACAACTGGCTCTAATCATTAGATATCACATGAAGTGACGTAAGTCAATAGATGGAAGACAAAAATAGAAGACGCTCACCGTGACCTGATCACGACAATACCGTCACCAGGTGCTGACGCTGGCCAGTAACGAGCGCATCCCCCTCCTGCCCATGATGAGACTGCTGTTCGAGATCAGCCACCTGAGAACAGCGACCCCTGCCACGGTGTCCCGGGCCGGCATCCTGTACATCAACCCCGCCGACCTGGGCTGGAACCCCGTGGTCACCAGCTGGATAGACACCCGGGAGGTCCAGTCGGAGCGCGCCAACCTCACCATTCTGTTCGACAAGTACGTGCCGCCGTGCCTGGAGGCCCTGCGGACCAGGTGAGTTACAGTCACACGGTACCTTCCCACATTTGACACTTTAACCTCTCAGTCAACATTGAAAACCATGCAATGAGAAGGTTTTAGAGACACCTATTATGGCCTATATGAAACATTCATTTGCTGCAATCATTTATTTTACTAACATCTATCTCTTTAAAGTATGGGTATAGCCTGACTGCAAAGACCTAGTTGTTGTACGATGGACGATGGAAAAAAGGAAGCTTGAATAAAAGCTATGTAATGTCCAACTCTTCCAGGTTCAAAACCATCATTCCAGTTCCGGAAATCAGCAACGTCCACATGCTGTGCCACCTCATAGACGGACTGTTCACCAAGGAGAACACGCCCCCAGACTGCCCGAAAGAGCTGTACGAACTCTACTTCGTGTTCGCGGCAGTGTGGGCCTTCGGTGGAGGGATGTTCCAGGATCAGGTATGGGTTATCACTTATGCATGCCACATGAGAACTCTTAGACATGTGAAACAATGACAAATGCTATCTACCTAATAGAATAATATGTGTCTAAAATTTCAATGGAGAATGTGCTCAAAGGCTTTGTTTCCAAATGCGTTCCAAACGTTGTCGTCCACATTAAGTACATAGAGACATGAAAATAGTCTGGGTGCCATCCCAGTTGGTTTTCGTCGGCTCCCACATCCCCATTTTTTAACCAACTAACTAAGATGGCACGAAATGAGTGCAAACGTCCTGAGTGTTTCTAGCAGCTCTGACGTGAGTATATACGTCACTTTTTCCAGCTGGTGGACCACCGGGTGGAGTTCAGCAAGTGGTGGGTGACGGAGTTCAAGACCATCAAGTTCCCGTCCCAGGGCACCGTGTTCGACTACTACATCGATGCGGAGACAAAGAAATTCCTTCCCTGGGCGGACAAAGTCCCCAAATACGCACACGACACTGAAATCCCTCTACAGGTCAGTATCGTACATTGCAGCATGCATGAATGTTAGTCCTTCATCCACAAATCATTGATTATCAATATTCCATCTGTGCGTAATGACTTTTAATACCTTCAAGTGCCATCAGGTACAGCTTATGATGCTTCTACATTAAAATTGGAAGCAAGAGAATGTTGAATAAAGTGGAAAAGACGTAGATACAGTGAAGGAAAACGATAGATACAAGTTGAATAAATAGGAGGTCTCCGATCCTACAGTTGCTTCTTCTTAGACGTAATCATTTTTTTCGCATTTTATCCTTAGTCTGTCCTGGTTGCGACTACTGAGACAGTTCGGTACAGGTTCTTCCTGGATATGCTGATGGAGAAGAGGCGGCCTGTCATGTTGGTCGGTAATGCTGGCCTCGGCAAGTCTGTGCTCATCGGGAACAAACTCAACGAGCTGAGCGACGACTACATGGTGTCAAAAGTGCCATTCAACTTCTACACAACGTCACTCATGCTTCAGGGTGAGTATTCTTGTGCTGTGTTTTGGTGTAAATCCTTTTATTGTACTTTACGTTTAGGCTCTAAAATGCCCTTTTTACGATCGCAGGAAGCGCTGGTCAACTTGACGTTGTACGTCCCACGAACCAACATATACCAATCTTAATTGCAGGTGTTTTGGAGGAGCCTTTGGAGAAGAAGGCCGGTCGAAACTTCGGGCCACCCGGCAACAAGAGGCTTGTGTACTTTATCGACGACATGAACATGCCTGAGGTGGACACGTACGGCACGGTACAGCCTCACACCCTCATCAGACAGCACATGGACTACTCCCAGTGGTACGACCGACAGAAGCTCATCCTGAAGGAGGTCCACAACTGTCAGTACGTGGCGGCCATGAACCCCACCGCCGGTAGCTTCACCATCAACCCACGGCTACAGGTCAGCTGCTACAGCTAGGCAACTAAATCGTCAACACAATTATCAATGTTATCACCATCTTGCAGCTGCTACACTACATATTTCTGGACCATTTACCGCAAAAATTGTATTCTTCCGTTAATCATCGTATTCTATTGACTAATCCGATGTTGTACTTCAGCGCTGGTTCTGCATGTTCGCCCTGAGTTTCCCCGGTGTGGACGCCCTCACCACCATCTACACCAGCATCGTGTCCGGCCATCTCAGCCAGGGAGGCTTCTCCAACGCCGTGCAGAAGCTGGCTCCCACCGTGGTGGCCGCAGCTCTGGATCTCCACAAGAAGGTCGCCAGCACCTTCCTGCCGACCGCTATCAAGTTTCATTACATCTTCAACCTGAGGGATCTGTCCAACATCTTCCAGGTAATATACATAGGATGAAACTTGAGACACGTAGATATCACGTTACAATGTATCATCAGTTCCTTTAGAAAGATTCAAAGACACTGTTACAGGGCATAAGGCATGATGTTTACGGTAACTTTTGTTGGTGTTTTAGGGTGTTCTGTTCGCTGCTAGCGATGCCCTGAAGACGACCGCGGACATGTGTAAGCTGTGGCTGCACGAGGCTTCACGCGTCTACGGAGACAAGCTGATGGACGAGAACGACATGGACGCCTTTGAAAAGATCAAGCTGGAATATGCCAAAAAGCACTTTGAAGTAAGTTTAATATCAGCTTGCAGCTATGCCGGGGTTGTTTCCATCCGTATGGCGATTCATGCCCTGATTTAAGGATTTTACCTTGATTACGTAAGTATATTATGTCAACATAGGAAAATATTGCACCGACTGTTGTTAATTTGTTTGACATTAACATCTTAAACCTTAGGACGTTGAGGAGGAAGTGCTCTCCAAACAACCTCAGATCTATTGCCACTTCGCCGGGGGGATCGGCGAGCCCAAGTACGGCTTCGTGCCCGGGTGGGATCACCTGAACAAGATCCTGGTGGAAGCTCTGGACAACTACAACGAGATCAACGCAGTTATGAACCTCGTACTGTTCGAGGACGCCATGTCACACATGTGAGGGTTTTATCTTATACTGTATATACCTACACTGAATATACCAACTATAGTTCTTCTGATGCTCCAGCCATAGCGTCAATTTGATACATTTTGATTTTGTTTATATTTCAACATTTAATAAAAAGACTAGGCATGCGGTGACGGCACACACATGTTTTCATGCCGCCACCACCGCAGATGACAATACTAGTTAAGTGAGGAAAGTCGTGTCCCGTAATGGCCCGAGATCGGTGGCGTGGCAGGATTCGAACCCGGGACCTCTTGGTTCTGAGCCTACCCGTTACGCCACATGACCCCACGTTTGATAGATTTAGAAGACAAGTACTGAAGTGCATGTGTGTTTCATGTAGCTGCCGCATCAACCGCATCCTGGAGTCTCCGCGTGGTAACGCCCTGCTGGTGGGAGTGGGAGGCAGCGGCAAACAGAGTCTGTCCCGCCTGTCTGCCTTCATCAGCAGCCTGGATGTCTTCCAGATCACCCTGAGGAAGGGATACAACATCAACGACCTCAAGGTCAGGGAACTGTTCTATCTTTTGAAAGCTAGATGAAATTATGTTGCCTTCTACGTACAAATCATTTATGGAAACCTCATGTGAGTAATACTGTGAAAGTTACACAAATGTCTCCTGTTGTTCAGGTCGACCTCGGCGGAGTCTGCATCAAGGCAGGAGTGAAGAACATCGGCATGATGTTCCTGATGACGGACAGCCAGGTTCCAGACGAGAAGTTCCTGGTTTTGGTCAACGACTTGCTGGCAACTGGTGAGATCCCCGGACTGTTCCAACCCGACCAGATTGAGGATATCATCGGCGGAGTCCGCACTGAAGTCAAGGGGCTGGGGCTGGAGGACACCCGCGAGAACTGCTGGAGCTTCTTCATCGATAGGGTCCGCAGGCAGATGAAGGTAACGCATGTCGTTACGTTAACGCCGCATAACGTTTTCAGTGTCACGATGAAAATTCTTGTGATGCGATTCGAAATTCTTGAATGTCTTAATCGAAATATGACGCATTATTTTTGCCAGGTCGTGCTGTGCTTCTCTCCTGTGGGTTCGACGTTGCGCGTGCGCAGTCGGAAGTTCCCTGCGGTGGTGAACTGCACGGCCATTGACTGGTTCCACGAGTGGCCGGAGGAGGCGCTCAAGTCTGTCAGTCTCCGCTTCCTGGAGGACGTGGAGGGTCTAGAGGTGAGCTACGCGTGTAGAAAACGACTTTTGTAAAACGTGAATGATACATGTAGATCAGTGTTCATAGTGAGAGATAAAACTGTTCTCCAACTCAAAGAAATCAGAGTAAAATTTTCCACCGAATCGCCCGAGTTTCGAGTTAGAGAACAGTTTAATTTTTCACTAACGTAACTTACCAACTCAGATGAACTGGTGAGACTTACCTCATTGTTGGTTCGTTATTCGCAGGGAGAGCTACGGGAGTCTGTGAGCGATTTCATGGCCTTTGTCCACATGAGTGTCAACAACATGAGCAAGTCGTACCTGGTAAACGAGCGCAGGTACAACTACACCACCCCCAAGAGTTTCCTGGAGCAGATCAGCCTGTACAGTAACCTAATGGTGAAGAAGAACAAAGAAGTGTCAGCGAACGTAGACCGTCTGGAGAACGGTTTGCTGAAGCTGCAGAGCACCGCCTCACAGGTAAGAAAATTTTTTTGTTAAATATGAACGTTCATTTTTACAGCTTTACTTGCTTATGAAGTTTTAAGCAGAGTACAAGCCACGGGATCTATTAGTGAAAAACATTAATTCTTATGACGTCTTTTCAGGTTGCTGTAACCTAAAAATGATTTTTTTGGCTACTTTACCATACATGTAGGTACAGTGTTACCTTACGCTTACCTCTATTATTAGGTCGATGACTTGAAGGCCAAACTGGCGTCACAAGAAGTGGAACTGAAGCAGAAGAACGAAGACGCAGACCGACTGATCCAGGTGGTGGGAGTGGAGACGGAAAAGGTCAGCAAGGAAAAGGCGATTGCAGATGAGGAAGAAAAGAAGGTAAACTTCGTCATTATTGACTTGACTTGACTTTATTGGGATCCACACTTTGTGTTGGAACGCCTAATAAAAGCATAATGTTTTCCTGACACATAACAATGTATATCTTCTTTCGTTTGGAAAGCGGCCATACAATACTTATTATCGTCTACCTCTCTCTACTGTTAGGTTGCCGTTATCAACGAGGAAGTGGGCGAAAAGCAAAGGTCGTGCGAGCGAGATCTAGCCCGAGCTGAACCAGCACTCAAGGCCGCTCAAGAAGCTCTCAACACCCTCAACAAGGTAAACAGAATCTTTCCCGTGATGCATGTAAGTGTCAACATATTTTGGAAAAACCCTGCTCATGACATTCCCCAGTGCTTGGATGGTTATGTGAAATGAAAAACAGTTCCTACGTGTAAGGTATGAAACTATGCTATACATATCAGGTGGAACAAAGCTTTGAATGTTTTTTTTTTCATCAGGGCAATCTGACAGAACTGAAGTCCTTCGGCTCACCCCCGGGTGCCGTGACGAACGTGACCGCCGCCGTGATGGTGCTGCTCGCCCCGGGAGGAAAGGTGCCGAAAGACCGCAGCTGGAAGGCTGCTAAGGTGGTCATGGGCAAGGTGAGAACTACAAGAAGCTCGCATTTATTTCAATTACCGCTGTACAATTTACGTACCGTTCTCTATTTCATTTCTGTCTAGGCGTGTTCGAGTACTAACTGTAAATGTGCCCTGTTGTAGGTGGACGAATTCTTGAATAACCTGATAACCTACGACAAGGAGAACATCCACGAAAATTGCCTGAAAGCCATCGCGCCTTACCTGGCCGACCCGGAGTTCGACCCGGAGTTCATCCGTGGCAAGTCGCTGGCCGCTTCCGGCCTGTGCGCGTGGGCTATCAACATCGTCAAGTTCTACGAGGTCTACTGCGATGTCGAACCGAAGCGCATCGCCCTAGCGGCGGCTAACGCCGATCTAGCGGCGGCCCAAAAGAAGCTTGCTGACATCAAGGAGAAGATCAGGGTGAGTTTGAAACTTGAGATGTGTGTATGCTGATTCATCTGTAACAGTGATTTTATAATTGCACTACATAGTAATCGAACGAGGCAAATCTGGTAAAGGCTAAAACCCTTGAAACTGTAACAGTGTATAAATTCTCACCATATAAAAATGTTCATGTTTTCTTCAGCAATTAGATGAGAACCTGGCGGAGCTGACTGCTAATTTCGAAAAGGCCACTGCCGAGAAGCTGAAGTGCCAACAGGAGGCTGATGACACGGCACGGACCATCAACCTTGCCAACAGACTCGTCGGTAAGCTACTGTTTTCTTTATACACACTGTTAGCGAACCCCATCTATAAGATACGCACAGGATAGGGTTTTTAGAGCAAGCAGAATTATGTATCGTTGAGACTATCTTGAATTTTAACTTAAGCTTTTTAATCACCTGTTTGTGCTAGCTGTATCTATTACCATTACCATCATCGTCAATTTACTACTTAACGTACTAGTAGATATTTCCTTTTCCTTATATTTCTTTTAATATGATGATATTTCTTTTGATCATCTTTTGTTACATTGCATACTTTCTGATTAGCTGGCCTTGCAGAATAACTATGTCATCTATTTTGCCGGCTGCTTACGGTTTTTGTCTCTAAATCTTTGAAGTCCAATAAACAAATGCTATGATTCTGTAGGTGGGCTGGCATCTGAGAATGTCCGCTGGGCCGATTCCGTCCAGAAGCTGAAGGAAGCCGAGAAGACGCTGTGTGGAGACGTCCTGCTTACGACTGCCTTTGTCTCGTACGTGGGCTACTTCACCAAGTCTTACAGAATCGACCTGTTCGAAAATGCCTGGATGCCTTTCTTAAAGGATCAGAAGGTAAGTAGGGAAGATGGTCTATAGGGCTGCTGGCAACACTTAACTGGCAACACTTCAGAGAATATCAAAGGAATTATACCACAGCATGATTATATCATAAAACATATCACATCACATCACATCATATCATATCATATCGTATCGTATCATATCATATCATATCATATCATATCATATCATATCATATCATATCATATCATAATGTTCAGTTAAGATACAGTAAATTGCCTATGAGATACGCTTCTTTAGCTAGTGTTCAGAATTTGTAATGAGAGTTGACAGTAGAGAAAGACTGCAGTTGACACACTATTCTTATTCTGGTTCTTGCCATATATCTGTACCTCCTGTGTGTTAACTACTGCCCATCGTTTCTCAGGTTCCCATCCCAATGACAGAGGGCATAGATCCGCTCACCATGCTCACCGATGACGCCTCCGTGGCCGAGTGGCAGAACCAGGAGCTGCCGAGTGACCGCATGTCCACGGAAAACGCCACCATCCTGACCAACTCGGACCGCTGGCCACTGATGGTTGACCCACAGCTTCAGGGCATCAAGTGGATCAAGAACAAATACGAGCATCTTGTCGTCATTCGTCTGGGAGCCAAAGGGTAAAGCTAAAACAATTGCCTTGTTTTGTCCTTTATCTTTCAATGGAGTCACAGACATTATGACAGTAGCTGAATTGGTGAAGAGGCATTACCATTTAGGATGATTTGTCTCCATTGGATCGTCTCCATTATAAACTGGGATTGGCTTTTGTTTCATCTGCCGTCCTGAAATTTCTATTCGCATTGAAGTTGAAGAATCAATAAACTACATTCTTCGAATGAGAGCTCATCTGTGTAAGTAGAATCCATAGTTGTAGAGTTTAGAAGCTTTTTTCCTTATAAGCTTAAACTCTACAACTATAAACTTCATTCTTGTCGTCCGCAGATACTTGGACACTCTCGAGCGTGCCCTGTCCATGGGAGAGACGGTTCTGGTGGAGAACATGGGCGAGTCAGTGGATCCCGTGCTCGACCCACTCATCGGTCGGAACACCATCAAGAAAGGACGGTAAGCACTACTGGAAGCAAAGAAGGTAGACAGCGTTGTAATCGTGAGGGAGGCCATCTCCTTTGTCTTTCCATTGTACTGATTGACATTGCGTACAATTGATATGACTGAGGCATCAGTAGTTGAATTACATGGATAAGAAAAATCGCTAACGATAAACATTTTACAGGGCGATCAAAATCGGTGACAAGGAATGCGACTTCCACAAGGACTTCCGGCTGATCTTGCACACCAAGCTGGCCAACCCGCACTACAAGCCGGAGATGCAGGCCCAGGCTACCCTCATCAACTTCACCGTCACCCGGGACGGGCTGGAGGACCAGCTGCTGGCGGATGTCGTCAGCGCAGAGAGACCTGACCTGGAGAAACTGAAGGTACGTTATTCAAATAAAATATTAATTGCACTTTTCATTCCATTTTCAGTTCATTTATTTCAAGCGCTTTTCAAAGACTCCTAGGGAAGACCCCATCACAAAGTAACCAAACATAACATGATCACAATGAGAAAGAAGACGACTAAAATAGATACATTCATAATAGTCGACTAATCAACTTAAGCTATGGAAACTGGCATGTTTTTCTTGTTAACAACTGAGATATCTGCAACCGTTTTCATAACTTAAGCTTCACTACCTCCCTCATGTATCATAAGTAGAAGTGCAGAAATTGATGAGTTCCGTGTGTTCCAGGCTGATCTGACCAAGCAGCAGAACGACTTCAAGATCACGCTCAAGCAGCTGGAGGACAACCTTCTGTCGCGCCTGTCGTCTGCCGGCGGCAACTTCCTTGGCGACACTGCCCTGGTGGAGAACCTGGAGATCACCAAGCGAACTGCAGCGGAGATCGAAGTGAAGGTGGAGGAAGCCAAGGTGACGGAGATCAAGATTAACGAGGCCCGTGAGCACTACAGACCCGTGGCCGCCAGATCCTCCCTGCTCTACTTCATCATGAACGACCTCTACAAGATCAACCCACTCTACCAGTTCTCTCTGAAAGTACGTTGTCTTGTTTTCATATATATTTGAAGAAAGAATAAGAAAGCCACAAACGAATATAGATTGAGCTAAGGAACACTTTCGGGAAAAAGAAAGGGAAATCGTTATAATTGGCACGATTAGAAATATTCACTCAAGCAACTTTCATAAAATGCAAGAGGACGTGCGTTTGAAACATTTGAAAGGCTCTTGCAAAATATCATAGCATGGCTAGTTGCTATCACTTACTAGTATACAAATAGAATGCAATGTAGATATCTGGAGAGAGCTACATCAGCTCCTGATGCCCGTTATGGTTAATTGATATCCTTAATTTGTTTTATATCCAGGCGTTCAAAGTGGTGTTCCTGCGCGCCATCCGGATGGCGGACAAGGACGAGAATCTGAAGGTCCGTGTCGCTAACCTGATCGACGCCATCACCTACGCCGTGTTCATCTACACCAGCCGGGGACTGTTCGAACGGGACAAGCTCATCTTCACGTCACAAGTGGCCTTCCTGGTGAGTTGGAGGTTTTTTGTATATAGTATGTCATATGCTATAGAGTAAGTCGATCATTGACCACAGAAGATTTAATCATCTCAAATATGAATGCCAATGACAATCAACGTAATTCTTTTTTCTCAGGTATTGCTGATGAAGAAGGAGATCAACCCGACTGAACTGGACTTCTTGTTGCGGTTCCCAGCCAGACCGAACTGTAAGAGCCCGGTGGACTTCCTAAACGACCTGTCTTGGGGAGGGATAAAGGTCAGTACATCAGAGTATCAAGTAGAAGACGCAGAATTGGACATAAAAGACAGATATTCTTCAGAGTGCCATTTATGTTAGGAATCGTGTTGGAGTAACAACTGTTCTTTTTATCATAATGTAGGCCCTGGCAGACATGGACGAATTCAGGAATCTCGACCGTGACATCGAAGGGTCTGCCAAACGTTGGAAGAAGTTCGTGGAAAGCGAGTGTCCCGAAAAGGAGAAGTTCCCCCAGGAGTGGAAGAACAAGTCTGCCCTGNTCAAGCAACTTTCATAAAATGCAAGAGGACGTGCGTTTGAAACATTTGAAAGGCTCTTGCAAAATATCATAGCATGGCTAGTTGCTATCACTTACTAGTATACAAATAGAATGCAATGTAGATATCTGGAGAGAGCTACATCAGCTCCTGATGCCCGTTATGGTTAATTGATATCCTTAATTTGTTTTATATCCAGGCGTTCAAAGTGGTGTTCCTGCGCGCCATCCGGATGGCGGACAAGGACGAGAATCTGAAGGTCCGGGTGGCTAACCTGATCGACGCCATCACCTACGCCGTGTTCATCTACACCAGCCGGGGACTGTTCGAACGGGACAAGCTCATCTTCACCTCACAAGTGGCCTTCCTGGTGAGTTGGAGGTTTTTTGTATATCGTGTGTAATATGTTATCGGTAACTTGCATAAAGATTTTGCTGTAAGTAAAGTTGGATACGAATAATTTGTGCACAGAGCTTAGAGTTTCCCCAAACGGGGACCTGATTGGATCTGATGAAATAAAGTTTCTGTGACTCTTTTTATGTTGATGCACCTGCTTGGGTTGTTTCAAAAAAGGGGAAGTGTTTAGTCAACTTTGGACATAGAGTAAGTCGAGCATTGACCAGAAGATTTGATCATCTCGAATAATCAACGTTATTCTTGTTTCTCAGGTATTGCTGATGAAAAAGGAGATCAACCCGACTGAGCTCGACTTCTTGTTGCGGTTCCCAGCGAGACCGAACTGTAAGAGCCCGGTGGACTTCCTAAACGACCTGTCTTGGGGAGGGATAAAGGTCAGTACATCAGAGTATCAAGTAGAAGACGCAGAATTGGACATAAAAGACAGATATTCTTCAGAGTGCCATTTATGTTAGGAATCGTGTTGGAGTAACAACTGTTCTTTTTACCATAATGTAGGCCCTGGCAGACATGGACGAATTCAGGAATCTCGATCGTGACATCGAAGGGTCTGCCAAACGTTGGAAGAAGTTCGTGGAGAGCGAGTGTCCCGAAAAGGAGAAGTTCCCCCAGGAGTGGAAGAACAAGTCTGCCCTGCAGAAACTGTGCATGATGAGGGCCTTCCGTCCGGACAGGATGACCTACGCTACAAGGTAGATGTCGTTATAAATTGTAGTTGTTGGCAAATGATTCAACAAATCCATGCTTCACAAACCAGCTAGATAATACACTAGAAATTGGTGGTATCTTACGACATAAGTATAGACTCTCTTGGCTAACATCAGACTGTATTTATATGACTAGTACGTGGTACATTTATGCTTATGCGACAATAGCGCTATACAGGCATGATATATGGGACTGCATTCTGGAAAGCAAATCTCTGCCTAATAATGGAATTTGATTAACTAACATTGATTTTGATCTGCTCTATAGAAATTTTGTGGAAGAAAAGCTGGGAAGCAAGTACGTGGAGGGCAGGACGATGGAGTTTGCCAAGTCGTGGGAGGAGAGCGGCATCGGCACCCCGATCTTCTTCATCCTCTCCCCCGGTGTGGACCCTCTGAAGGACGTGGAGGCCCTGGGGAAGAAGATGGGCTTCACGTGGGACTCAGGGAAGTTCCACAACGTGTCCCTGGGGCAGGGCCAGGAGATAGTAGCTGAGAAGGCCCTGGATATGGCGTCCGAGCAAGGCCACTGGGTCGTCCTTCAGGTAAAAATTTAGCGTCATGTTTTGTATTTGACGTTTGACGTTTGACGAGTTGCTTTCAAGGAATATAAGATACAACGTAGCAAAATTATCCGATTGCTGTACAAGTTTCACTGCTAAATGTTTCTTACATTTATTACCGTCGACAGAACATCCATTTGGTGGCCAAATGGCTGGCAACTCTGGACAAGAAGCTGGAGAAGTACAGCGAGGGCAGTCACGAGGACTACCGGGTGTACATCTCAGCCGAGCCGGCTCCAACAGTGGAGGCACACAACATCCCACAAGGCATCCTGGAGGCCTCCATCAAGATCACCAACGAGCCCCCTACCGGCATGTATGCTAACCTGCACAAGGCTCTGGATAACTTCGACCAGGTAATATACATATGAATGTAAGACTATGTCAAAAGAGATGTAGTTGAGAATGGTACTAATCCTTTGTAAAAGCTTCAAAAAATGTAGGTATTTCTATGTATGATAAAGTAATCACATCATTACAGCTAAAATAATAGATATGATTATGTGACTTATTTGTACGCATTTGTCTGTTGGGTAAACAGTAGGATACGGTAATTAATTGTTATCTGAACGTTGTATAGGATACCCTGGAGATGTGTGCCCGAGAAAACGAGTTCAAGTCGATCCTGTTCAACCTGTGTTACTTCCACGCCGTTGTGGGCGAGCGGCGCAAGTTCGGACCGCAGGGATGGAACCGGCCTTACCCGTTCAACGTCGGCGATCTAACCATCTCCTGTAACGTCCTCTTCAACTACCTGGAGGCGAACACCAAGGTACGGGGAGCATGATACATGGGATACTGTATACTTAGCAAACACTGATCCACAACTGAGTCAGGCAAAACTACATAATGAAACCGCTTTAGTCCTTTTGATCGTATTTCTATTTCTATTTCTAGAAATAGAAATACAGATAAATCGTAGATAAATCGTATACTAGTATTCTACTCTTAGTCAGCATTGTGAGGAAAGTAACCGATGGATTTGTGCTCACTCCCCAGGTGCCCTGGGAGGATCTGCGTTACCTGTTCGGTGAGATCATGTACGGAGGACACATCACTGATGACTGGGACAGGAGGCTGTGTAAGACCTTCCTGGAGGAGTACCTGCAGCCGTCACTGGTGAGAGAAAACTTTCAAGTTTGAATTGAGCTTTGTTGCCCACCAGTATGAATACAGCTCAAAATAAGTACAGAATATGTCATCTTACGTCATATGTACAGAATATCCCACTGTGTATAGAACAATAATTAATTCCTTCTATCTTTACCCTATTTCCTCTACAGCTTGATGGTGACTTAAACCTAGCGGTGGGATTCCCCGTCCCTCCCAACCTGGACTACGTGGGGTACCACCAGTACATAGACGAGATGCTGCCGCCTGAGAGCCCGTACCTGTACGGTCTCCACCCTAACGCCGAGATCGGCTTCCTGACCATCACGTCAGAGAACCTGTTCAAGACTGTTCTGGAGATGCAGCCGAAAGACTCAGGTGGAGCCGGGGCCGGTGGAGTCACACGCGAGGAAAAGGACAATATTTGTTGTATTCAAATAGTACAGAAATAGCGTTATTGAAGACGTGTTGTGTTTATGGTATAGTGACATCTAGTCCAGGACCTAGCCTTGAATGTTTTGATTGCACAATTGCATTAAGGTGATCTGGAAGTGTGTCTGAGGACTTTGCTAACCATGGGATTCTTTAACAAGTAATTTGACTCTACTAAACTACAGTGTGACGAAGTTGATAAAGTTGATAAAGTTGCAAACTAAGAATATCTTTTCTCGTACAGGTGAAAGGACTTCTGGACGACATTCTGGAGAAGCTACCAGAGAGCTTCAACATGGCTGAGATCATGGCTAAGGCGGAGGAGAAGACCCCGTACATCGTGGTGTCGTTCCAGGAGTGTGAGCGTATGAACGGTCTGACCAACGAGATCCGCAGGTCACTCAAGGAAGTCGACCTCGGTCTGAAGGTAATTGCCTTGTACCTTATGTACTACATACTAGGATTGTGATTAATGTAGATACATTCTGGTCATAATGCGGGGCATGAAGTTGACCTATCTTGCATCTAGACATACAAACACACAAACAAACACAAACAAAGAAGCATATCAATCCATCCATGTGGCACCGTGCACAGGAAGATGGAGTATTTCCTGTTCTGGTATCGAAGGGGAACAAGTGGCCAAAATACTACATTTACCCACAGTGTAGGTTACGTTCTGTATCAATGAACTGTCTGCTTATCGCTGTAAACTTGTTTCCCCCCAGGGTGAGCTGACCATCACCTCAGACATGGAGGATCTCATGAACGCCTTGTTCCTGGACCAGGTCCCGGACTCCTGGACAAAGCGAGCATACCCGTCCCTCTACGGCCTGGGACAATGGTACACCACTTTGATGATTATGCAATTTACCACTAAATCAATATGTTGATCTATCAAATGACGACTCAACTACGAATCTAGCTGTCAATTGTGACATCAGCAATAGTGCCATTTGTCAAAACACTTAGATTTTCAGCAAGACACCTTTTGCAAGAATAACCATTTGCGTCACAGCGTCTATTGCACTGTTAGACCACATGCAGTAAAGGTATCATCTAACCTATTGCCCCCAGGTACGCTGACTTACTCCTGCGTGTGAAGGAGCTGGAGAACTGGACAGCTGACTTCGTCATGCCGAGTGCAGTCTGGCTGGGAGGCTTCTTCAACCCGCAGTCCTTCCTCACTGCCATCATGCAGGTAATACTGGCGTGTAAAACCCTCATTACAGTAATTGATATGTTACGTGTTGTATCTTTTGGTTTAGTGCTTTGTTGATTGCAATGTACTTCCTTAGCAGAAAAATGTCATATTTAAAGGAATTATAGTAATCGGACGGAGCGCGTGTAGTCCTGACGAACCTTTTCACGTGGTAAGCAGTACACACTTGAGTATTCATAATGCCTCCTCCTCTTTCACTCCAGAGCATGGCCCGTAAGAACGAGTGGCCCCTGGACCGCATGTGTCTCCAGTGCGACGTGTCTAAGAAGAACAAGGAGGACTTCAGCAGCCCGCCGCGTGAGGGCGCGTATGTACACGGGCTGTACATGGAGGGCGCCCGCTGGGACACTCAGACCAGCATGATCAACGAGGCCCACCTGAAAGACCTGACCCCCACCATGCCGGTCATCTTCATCAAGGCCATCCCCGTGGACAAGCAGGACATGAGGAACATGTACGAGTGCCCAGTCTACAAAACCAAGGAGCGCGGGGCGACGTTCGTCTGGACCTTCAACCTGAAGACCAAAGAGAAGGCGGCACGGTGGGTCCTGGCCGGGGTCGCCCTGCTGCTCATGGTCTAGACAGTTGTGACGTCACATTCTCAAACATCATTGGTCACGCTGTTGAACGTGTTGTTATTACTGAGCATATATAAGTAGAGCATATGTACAAGTAGAATATAGGAATGTAAGAAAACTTGCGTGAGAGACAATTTTATGATAAGATACCATGTACCAAAAACCGTCAAAAGTGTTTTTAGACAGGTCCGGTGAAAAGGATGAATCTTTTTATTAGAACTATATGTAATATCATAGAACATAACACCGCATGATACGGATTACACACCAAATGTTATGTTATAAATGTACGGGTGGATAAATATCGACTTTTGTTGTTTCACATGAGTCTAATCAATCTCCAGAACGGAGGCATTTTCAATACGTGTATCCCAGCACGACGCGCGCACTGTATTGTCAGAAAGTTACTTAAAAGTATCGGAGCAGCTAATATTTCTGATCGAGCCACTGGAAACACAGCTGCTCATTTATGTTTGGGCCAAAAGTAATTTATTTTGGTGGCATCTGGCAGCTTATGAAGTCCATGGGACCGTTTCAAAGGCGAAAATGCCACACTGCTGCACTATTGACCAGGTCACGGCTATGCCAAATTATCACTAGACCTGGAGTCAGAAAACATGCGGTATCGGCGTTGAGATTAATTGTGTTGACTTGCATGTCATTATAAAGATGAAAGAGCCGTCCACGGTGTACATTCCATTTGCGGTGTTTGCAGAACCTGTGTTCCTGTGATAAATACGTCAAAATGAACCCGTTTCTCATCAGTTGTCCTCATCCAAAGCCATACTTATGCTTCTTTATAAAATATCAAATGATGTATGGAATAACATTGAATTTTCATTTCATGCAATGCATGAATGGAGCTTTCTAGAGTCTACCGATGACAGACGTGTTTTTGTTTGTTTGTTAAGGAGCTGCAGTGAAAATTGCCGTCCATATTGCACTTTACCTTGTGTTATACACGGATGTGCTTGTGTCGTGATTTTGCATATTTCTGCACTAATGTCAAATGTATAGTTACATAGAAGAATACTCTGTTCCTACTAGGACAACTCTTTTAGTAGACAAAATGTCACATTTTATTTTGCCATAACGTTGTATATTTTCTTGAACAATGCAAATAGTGCCAGGAAAAGACTTTCTTACTGTATAATTCTGTAAGGGCATTCTTGAAATTGAATGGGGGTGATGCAATGGCGATACAAGTATGCCGATAAGTGGTTACGGTGGTTAAGGAAAGGACAGAATCGCCATTGACATTTCCAACGGAATGGTCTACTCATCAGTTCTCGGGAGCTGTGTTGTGTTGACTATAAACATGTGTTTGTTTGGTGTTTTCACACGTTCGGTTACACTAATGTCACACGTCTCAGCTTCTAAACTCTCCTGCTTAAATTGTATGGGAATTATATTGTGTTTTTTGTATTGATTATCAATAGCTACATGCTATCCTCAATATATCTATGAAATGTTTGTATATTCTAAAGCGCTTACTGCTGTAATGTCCGAGTGACAAGGACAAAATTAATTCTCAGTCATGTACTCTTTCTTTGGAAATAAAGCTATTTACTTTTCATATCTAGCGCTATTCGCGTCTTCAATGAGAGTGTTTGTAACTTTAAATGCTACTGCCCTATACATGTAATTAGAAATTGTGGTAAGTATGTCAATGACAAATTCAAATTTTGAGGAGAACACTAGGTTATGTCTCGTACAAGTTGCAATTTTAAGAGCAAATTGCATAGCCACAGCTGTTTTAGATATACAGAATTTACATTTCACACTGGTTGCTATCAGCGAGGTAGACTGTTACTGCCCTTTGGCCAGCTGGGATACCTACACAAGCGCTGGACGATAGATGAACAGAATTGTTTTGCCCGTATCTCTACACGGCTAGGTACGACACCTTTGGTATGTTTGATACAGTTATTTTCAAATCAGTTGTTGACAATGCGACCTGTATCTCATGCTCGCGAACACCAGTACAAAGGTGAGCATCTGTGGCGACGCGTCGGTGTGCAAACACCGATTGTGCATAGTGATAAACCCTCAGCTTAAGCAGTTAAGGGGGGGGGGGGCTGTTGTAAATTGTACGCGAATAAACATATTTTGACACAGACATATATCACCACAAAGTACTCAAACTTATATTTTGACCTTTTACAACATATACGCCTGAAGAATTGTGTACTGTGGTTTGACTCCCAACAATGTTTGAAGAAACAAATAATTGATTTGTTTTAGCTCGACTATTTAAACCGCGCCAGCCGTACTCCTCTCGCTCAGAACAATGACTTTCGGGATGAAGTGCGGAGTCCACCTGCTGGTGGCTCTGGTCTGCCTGGCGGCGGCGCAAGATACCCGAAACGTGATTGGAGGATCTTACTATCGTAACCATACCTTTCTTCTATCTGGGAGTCCGTACATCGCCACCCATGAGATCATTGTGGGAGAAGATGCGACGCTCACTATAGAGGCTGGTGTTGAAATCCTGTTCGACGAGGGAGTCGGCATGACCGTCGTCGGACAACTTCGTGCCATCGGATCCGCCGACAAACGCATCGTTTTAAATCGGAAGGAAAACCCACCAGACGACCCGGCCCACAACATCACCCGGGACCCAAACGTGCGACTGGTGGGACCGACTGTGAACCAGGGGCGTTTAGAGATCCGCCATGACGGACTGTGGGGATCTGTGTGTCATGCTACAAGTTGGAGGGTCTCTGAAGCGCAGGTAAAGACTTGAAAGAATTTTGTTCCGGCTTATGTTCATGTCTGTAAAGCACCCTACCTTAGGTATCGGTATACGGAGTCCACCCTCGTTTATTGTATTTTTTTACAGCAGACTTCCTTATTGATTCGAGTCATTGCTGTTTTTTCCTATTTCCAGTTCTAGATTTATAGGTCTCTTTCTCTCCATATATAATATCCAAATATATGTAACACAAAGGTCGACCTGACATTGCTGGTCCAAAGGGCCAATGTAGATTATACGTAGTGTGATCCAATGCTCATATTGGACATTAGTCATTTGTATCTACAGTCTTCCTTTGTTACTTTTGGCCGTTAACAGATTCTGATTCAGCTGTTATCAATCTACATCTGACAGGTAGCTTGCCGACACCTGGGATTTGCCACAGGAAGAGAGGACAGTCAGTACAGGCAAGGCAAGGGTAGGATGGCCATGAGCGATCTCTCGTGTTTCGGGAACGAGCAGAATTTATACGAGTGCAACTATAGACAAATGGGAACAGCTCCGAACTGTGGTAAGTACCTGCTGACACATTTCCGTGTGACTTAGCTGACAGTTATATCTATGAACCTGTCATGGGCGCTGATCGATTGGTACAAAGTACTGCTTACTAGACAGTCCCGGTTTATGAATCTACGTGTGCATATATGTTCTGGGTTTGAGAGGTCTCTAAGCGAGGCATTGTTGCCTGTTCAACAGCACGAATGTTTACATGTTTTCAAATTTAGAATTCTACCGAAGCGATGATTAGCTCAACTGAAAAGGTTATGTTTCCACCTGTGTTTGAAGGTTTGTTTGTGAACAACGTAGTTAACTAAGAAACTCATGACAAGCTCTTCACGTTTGTTTGGTGGTGGACAGGTCTTTGCACCAGGAAGAAGTTCTTTAGTTTTATGAAATTCAATAAGGGAACAAGCGTCAACAGGAAAGGTAAAATAGTTACTTGCTTTTCGGGAACATGATGCATCAAAGCGTTTATTGTGTTCAAAGCAGTTGGAGGTTAAGTCTTAACTAACAAAGGGCAAGAGGAATGCGTGATATATACATGTGCATGGTAGAAACTAGGCACACAAACGATAAAGCTTTTGTTCCTGCTTTAGAGTCCTGCTCTTGGTAACATTTAAGTACCTTTGGTGCCTGTGATGTTAAAGCAGCTCAGACACGACAGTATGTCATAGTTCAAGTGGTAGTTTGGCTGGTTCTTTTCCTGCGGATACTTTTAAAATATATCTGCACGTGTTGCGTTACTATATATGTGGCAGAAATATTAATATTCCAGAGACTTGCATGTACGGGCTATCGGCGGATGCGATGATGTATAAGGAATGGTAGCATTCTCCATCAAGTGTGCTGTGCCTGTATATATATATATATATAAAGGATAGTGGAACAAAGTTATTTGCATTTAATATAAAGCAAAACAGCAATCTACTTTGATGAGCTGTGTGAGATAGAATCATGAAGTGACGTATATCATGCACTTACAAATCTGTGTGCATACGGTCCTATTAGCTTGTCTTTAATTACCGTTTAGTTTCCAAATCTTCGTTTGAATCTGTTTTCTGGTTCTTTTGTTGAAAAGTTGTTTTGGTGCCAATGTCAGAAGAATTTAGAAAGGCCTTCGTCTCTGAGATTGTGCCTAAATTTAGTGAATCGATGAGAGCAAGCAGAAAAAAGGTGATTGGCTTATACAGGGGAGGTGCCAAGAAATAGACATGGGCAACAGTTTTCATCGTATTCTTGACTTAATCTTCACGTTTTAGGGCAAACTGTGCTCAGAGAAGCCTAGGTTGCTGCTACGGTGTGCAGAAGAATGTTTTTTTATCTGGTCAAAATTTGTGACGTTTTCCCCGTTTTTACCTTGTAATTGTCCCCTAGATGCTTTCTCACTGACTGGACTAATCCACTGGGACAGGAGGTGAAATTCTGGTGTCATTTCAATATTTGGACTGCAGCTGCAGCTCTTTAAAATGTTGAACTTCCACTTTTTGTATCCAAACAAACTTAACCAATCCAGATTTGCAGTGGGACCAAAGACTTGAGGCTTGAAATACAAATAAATGTGTTTGGAAGTACGTATACTTATTTTTCATGGCTTCACCATATCAATTCCACTAGAAAGTTCATTTACTGGTTCCTTCCTTTTATCGAAGTGACTTCGCGTCTAGGTTGCCGTGGACATGATTCCCATATAAGCCATAATCACATGTTTTGCCAAACCATTTTTACGTCGCTTAAGTCACTAAAATGCTTGTTTGTTATACACAAGTACAAACATATGGGTATTAAACTTTTAACGGATTATTCCCCAAACCACAAACCAAATTACCAAATCAATGCGTCCTTATATGTTGGCAGCTATTATAGTCATAAATTGGTATCGACTGTCAGAACTGGTCACGACTGAACATTAGTTAGGAGTTTCAAACATATCAAATCTGTTATAGAAACGGGGGATTCAACGACCGTTGTTGTCAGGAAGCTGTATGTTTTGTGAGGCAGCCTTATCTGGACGTCGTGACTCTGGATTGATTCTCTGGGAAAGCATTCCAAAGTTACACAGTTAGAGTAAACACTATTATTGTGGATTTGTGGTGTTTGTGTGTTATCTAACATTTATCAAGCCATTGATCAATTTGCGAAGGGTCACATTTGTCCCCCAAAAGGCCAGTTCAATGCAATTACGTGTCTATCATATAGTAATTCTCGTATAAACTCTATGTCCAAGTTATAACGATCTGTAATTGCTGTTTACACGTCTGTAATCTAAGATATCTACAACTTTAGTCAGACGGAGTGCCTATGATCAAACGTTCTGAGCCCTGTTTCTCCCGTTAATGGTTGACTAGGTTAAACGACACGAGAGAGAAAGAGAGAGCCCAACACATTTACTCCTGTGTATATAACGTTTACCCCTTTGGCAGCCTACGCAGTACTTTATGCTGGTACTTATTCCATTTATCTCTGCTTCATATTTGAAATCTGGGTATTTTACTTCGTAGCTACCAATGACAACCAAGGGCACGGTGACCCCGTGACGGCTTGATTCTATCCCTTCATGCTTTACGCCTTTACGGGTAAACATCAAGGCGCCCCCGAGAACCGCCAGCGCGACGCTATTTATGTTATTTTTCAAAGCAACTGTATTCTTTCTGTACATGTGACACGAGGAGAAACCTTTATACTTTGTTACCTTTATACCAATGGTTGTCGATACATTGTAGCTAGCTTTGCTGACTTGTGGTTTTAGTGCACATTTCCGATTTATTATGACGAAAATCGATTAAAATTACCAAAGTACATTCTTCAGAGACAATGGCAATGGAAAATGCGAATTCTTCATAATACAATGAATGGGAACTGGTATAATATTACTACATTTTTATGTTATTAATCCAGTATTGCGACGAAGCATGTGCATGTAGTAATTTATACCTAATTCACAATTCAAAAGAGGCGCCTGCGCGGCGCCCCAGTAGACTGTTTTTGGCAATATCGGACGGTACCCGAACGGGGCCCAATGGGGGTCCCGACGACTGCGGGCCTTTGTCAGTCCCGTGTGGGCGCCTGGCAAGAGAAATACGCCGGGACAAACCTACTAGTATTTATTCCCATGACAATTGGCGTCCGCTCGGTTTCATGACGCCGGCCGGCGTCTAGATCGGGAACGCGCCGCGCGGGCTCCGTTGGAATTGTGACTCCAGTATAAGTGCAGTCTATTGTATCATATCGACGGTTCCGCATTTCCAGCAAATGTTTGTTATTCTAAATCTATAGCGCGTTTACAGGTTTCTTTATTACGCCATCCTTATTCCGAGTATCGTGACCAAACGTTTTCAGATTTAGGCGGGAGTCGGCGAGACCTTGGGGTGGTATGCGAGGGGATCCGGCGGGTCAACTCCGTATCTTGGAACGGCATTCGGCTGGTGCCATCATCCGCTGGGAAGGTCTCCATACTGGAACATGTCGACGTTCTCCACGCGGGACAGGACGACGGGACAGGAACTACAGCAGCGGCCATCAACATCGAAACATACCCACCCGTACTGAGAGATGTCAACGTCAAGTACAGCGCAGGTGCAGGGGTCAAGATTCAAGGGGCAACTACAGAGGTCAACATGGCGGACTGTAGCTTGGAGGAAAACCAGGGGCCAGGCATCATCATAGAAGACCAAGCAGCAAATATCAACGTACAAAACACTAAGTTCTCTAAGAACTTTCCGTACGGAGCTCAAGTCATCCGCGGCAGTTCTGGGCACGCAATCACCTTCACGGACTCCGCATTCACTGAGAACTTTGGGGTAGGGTTTCTCTTAGATACAGTAAGAAGTGAGGTTACAGTTGTAAACAGCAACTTCAGTTCCAACACTCACTATGGCTTGAACTCTATCAACAGTCAAGCACCAACTCTGCTGATTCAGAGTTCTACTCTGAACTCAAACGGACTGGACGGTGTGTTCATACAGGAAGAGGCCTCCACAATGCCTCTCAGCGAGAAGAGCATCTCCATTGACCAGTCTAGTCTCTCTTTAAACCTTCGTCGGGGAGTGTCCATCTCCATTGTCTACCCATCTAACTACAACAGCCGCGACCACCGAACCTTCTTGAATGTCACACAAAGTGAAGCAAGTGCAAACCTTGAAGGGGCCATAGACATAAGTGTTGAAGGGTCAACGTCGACTTGTTATCCAAGAGTTCTTCTTGATAACACTGCTTTTGGAAGAAATGGCGGCAATGTTGTCAGAGTTTCAGGAAGTTGGTCTGACATCACATTGAGAAACAACGTTTTCCAAGAGAACACATGTGGGTCAAAGAAAGTTCTACTTTTCACCGGCACTGAAAAGAATATCAAATGTACTTCCAACACATTTCAGCAAAATTCTTGCAAGCGTTTGGGTCTATTCAACGTTACGCTTACGGACAGGGCTGATAGCGACGAGATCCAAGAAATGTTTACCGAAAATATCTTCACCGACAATGACTACGTCCCGCCGTTCCTGTACCTATCCGACCCGCTTCGTGACTACTGCACGTTGGAGTTCTCAGGAGAATGGAGGCCCATCAGCATCACTCACAATTCCTTCCAACAGGACGCTTCCCGGTTTGAACTGTGCAGCACTGTTCGAACATATTCATGGGACGGACCCACCATAGAAGCCACTCACAACTGGTGGGGTACTAACGACGAGAACGTCATACGAGAGAAGATATTTGACTACAGCGACTGGAACAGCGGAGCACAAGTCACGTACTCGCCGTTCCTGGACTCTGCAAACGGAAATCCCGTCAGCGCCATATTGGATCCTTCTCCCACACCTCAAGCCTTCGGTGGTCTATTGGTAAACGATCTTCACATCCCAAAAGGAAGCAACCCCGTGCTGATGAAGAGTGACCTAACCATTCTTCCCGGTGCCACTCTCACACTTGACCCTGGAGTGGAAGTGAAGGCAGCACCGGGGGCTGGTATTCTCAACTATGGACACATCAACATGGTCGGCTCAACGTCAGACCAGGTTATCCTTGGTGCACAGACTAATAGAAACATGACGTCAAATAACAACTATAATCTGCGATTAGATGGTATTGGTAGATTGGACGTATTCCATGCCGGCACCTGGAAATCTGTATGCCACGACTGGGCAAACTGGCGGTACACTGCCAGCAGAGAGAATGAAGTGATTGCCTGCAGAGAGCTCGGCCTGGGGCCTCCACAAATCGTTTCCTCAAGTTCATTTGTATCTGGTGCGCTACAGAAGAAGGTAGTAATTAGCTGTGATGGAGAAGAGGAATCTATTGGACAGTGTAACTTTTACGATGTGGCACCTGACAACCTAAGATGCAGTTATCAAGTCCGTATCACCTGCGAACCCTCTCCTGGATGGGGAGGAATAAGATCATATGGACAAGAAGAAACCAAGATCGAGCACATTCTGTTCAAAGACATTGGGCAGTTACACAATAAACGATCTTCAGCTCTGTCGATTCAGAGTATCCACAGTACCCCGACTCTGCAGAATATAGAGATTGACAAGTGCTTCCAGTCACGAGCTGGAGTTGAAATCTTTGCTCCCCCCTCTCAGATAACGGTGCAACATCTCAGCGCGTCTGCCTGTGTGGCGGAGTCTGTCGTATCAGTCATCGATCCAAATGACTCTGTCATCATCAGCAACGTTAGTGTCACAGGCGGTAGGACATTGAGTAACACAGTAGGCATACGGGTGGAATCTCTCTCCAAGTTATCCCTGACTGGCCTGAAGGCGAGTGGACGGGATAGTATACTGCCTCTTCGGTTGATGTGTGAAGGTGAACAACAAATTCGCGTTCAGCCAGGAACACCGTTCATTTTGGCGAATTACCGTCCAGCTGGAACTATAACTGAATGCACTAAAACGTTTGTAACTGAGCCAGACCACGTCCTGAGGATACGCTTTCACCAGAGATCGTTCTACTCCCGGAACAAACTTCGACTGTATGGATCTATGCAAGCTGGTAGTCTTCATCTCCTAGGCCAGTTGGATAGGCCAGACCAGAGTTTCGAATCAGTCGGAGCCATGACGTTAGAACTTGAATTCGCAAATTCAAGACAGGCAGACTTCATCGCGAAGATTGAAGCCACGCCACAACGTGGTGAGTATTTTGTTCATCGTAATTATTCCTTTATTCAGACATTTTCTTTTATTTAGCAATTTATGCCTCTCAACGGTAAATATGTATAGCACTAATAGTCAAACTAATCAATTTACAGATTCACCGGATACTACGTTTTTGGAACCCACCCTGGCTATCGTCAACACAATATCTACAGGTTATACATACGGCATGATGCTTACCGGGGGTATAGGTAATGTCACCATTGAGAACAGTGAATCACCCAGAAATACCTATGGTTTGCACATAGATCAATGGAATGGATATGTGTCAATTAGCCAATTCAAAACAGGACAAGCATCATCCAGTAGGGGGATTCGTCTGTCATCGATGAAAGGAACAGCCACACTGTTGGACATTGAGGCTTTGGCACACAGTTATGAAGCCATAAAATTTGACAGCAACACCGACGGCGCACGTTACTTTGTGAAAAATGTAACATTACGCAGTACTTCCAGCATAGGCATGGTCGTTAACATCCGAGGCAACAGCCAACTCCACTTGGACGATGTGCAGTTCCTGCAGAGTGGACGAGGCGGTGCTCGCATTACTGCTCAGACCAGTGGCGCACAGGAACCAGACGTGACTGTGATAAACAGTGCCTTCCGTGGGAACAAAAGATTCGCGTTCCACATTTCAGGAACAGCGTCAAATGTTGAAATCTCAAGAAACACATTTGAAAGAAATGTTTGCCCTCACGCGGGTGTGTTAGTGTTGAGTGCAGTAGCAGAGACACACAATATCAGTTCTAATACGTTCAACCAAAACAATGCACGACGCGCTATCCACTCCATCATATTGCAATGGTCGAACAATATTCGTGAGTCAGCGTCCGTGATCGATTATAATGTCTTCAATGACAATTTCTACTCCCACGAGGACACTGATGGAAACTTCCAACACGACAACAACATCAGGAACACATCCTGTACCCTCCAGTTTGACGGATATCGACGCGCCATCCGGTTCCATCGTAACGTGTTTGAAAACCCCTTGGTCAATCATCAGGTGTGCAGCAACATCCCGTCAGGAAGTGCGGAAGACTTCCTTGATGGACGATTTAATTGGTGGGGTACAACCATAGAAAATGATGTTAGGGACGCCATCTTTGACTTTGATGACCACAACAACCACGCTGGGGTGGCTTATCTACCATACCTCACCAGCAGTGACGTAACTATAAGCCCACCGACTGATCCGATAATAAGACCGGACATGCCATTACCGTTTCTTGGAGGACGACTGTACAGTGACCTTCGCCTGACCCGGGACAACAGTCCATACACTCTGACCTCGGATTTGACCATTCTACCAAACGTGACGCTGGCCATAGACCCAGGTGTTGAAATTCAGGCCTATCCGTGCGTGGGTCTGCTGAATCTGGGAACATTGGTGGCAAACGGAACGAAGCAGCAGCCGATATCCTTTGGTCCAAGTTTGACAACAACAACTCATATTTCTCAAGTTCAGTCTAGCTTGTTTAGACTAACCGAAGGGACATATCCATGGGAGGGGAAAATGGAAGTTCTCCATGAGGGAAGTTGGTGCAAAGCCTGCCCGAGTTATTTTAACACAGAGGAAATTGATATTCTCTGTCGTGAATTAGGATATGGCCCGTCTTTGGACATATCCAGTTATAGAATCACACTCAACGAAGAATCAGTAACTTCTGGTTACGTTGACTGCCAGGGAGACGAGGAAAAGCTGGTCCATTGTTACAGAGGCCAACCTGTCTTCACTCGACAAACATGCTCAAGTGGCCGTTTTGTTCGATGTTCACCAGTATCCACTCATTCAACGATCCTAGATACAACCTGTACGTCAAATGCATGGGGCGGGTTACGGATGGCAAGTGACGAATCGTTTGTTCTCAACCATGTCCAGATATCAGGAAGTGGGACTCTGCATTCCAAAACTGCATCGGGCCTGTCCATTGAAAAGAAGGGAGGACTAGTTTCTGACGTGTTAATCGAAAATTGTACCGGGTCAGGTCTAGAAATCTTCGGTCCCGGCTTCGAAACGTCTGTCATCAACTCTGAGATTCACCAATGCCAGGCTGATAATGGTATAGTCATCTACGGGTCTCAAGGCAATGTCTATGTCAGCAGAGCCAGGATCACAGACAATAGCTTTATCACGGGAAGTCTCTCCCTTTTTCCATGGGAAGCATACGTCGACAGAGAAAACTTTGCACACGTCATTGGACTATGTGACTCAGAGGAAGATCTGTTCCTAACAGCCGGAGCTTACTTCGTGTACGAGACAAAAAAGACCGGGAACAGCCAATGCGTGAAGCATATCCACGCGGGAACAGGAAAGGACATACATTTGCGAGTCATTACAGCACGGTTGAAACAGAGTTCATCCAAGTTACGTGTGTATTCCGACAGAAACCAACAACAATTAATTGGGGAAGTAAACTATCGGGATCATGACCGAAACAACATAGTTTTCCATTCGACCGAAGTAATCAGTGTCAGCGTCCAGCTGCAGTCTTCTAGAGACGACGAGGACGTGTACTTGGAAGTCCAGATCGAAAGTTCATCAGGTGAATATTGTAGCTGTTTTAATTCACATGTCTTCTACGTATCACGTCTCCAGATTTGCAAAAATATACTTTGAAGGGACAATATTTCTTGGTCGTTCACAGAAGTCATATGTACAACCATGCCACTGATGTTACTTATATCAACTTTTCATCTTTTTAATTTGTTTCCAGCTGCTGCTAGGCGCACGATTACAGACAGTGTATTCAGCAACAACAATGGCACAGTGGTAAACATCACCACCCAGAGTGAAGCAGAAGTAGCAATTTCGCGAATACGTCTTACGGCAAACACCCCTCGAAACGGCGAAGATTTACAAGCCATTATCTTCTTGAATGCCAGTGATATCCACTGTACGATCAAGAACAGCTACTTTTCTGACAACTCCATGAAAGGAGTCTTAGCCAAAAATTCGGGACGAAGCGAATTTGCTCTTGTTCACAACGCGTTTGACACCAACAATGGCCATGGATCCATCCACCTTACAAACGATGGCACAGGGGACTGCCAGGCTCATATTTCAGGAAACGACTTTGTATCTAACGATGCTTCGTCAGACTTCAGCGTCATGACACTGGTGGACACAACAGGAAGTGTCAAGAAAAACAGTTTTCAGCGCAACACCGCACTGTACATTGTGGACTGGCAAGTGGATGAAAATTTTCATCAAAGTCAAATACAGATCTTTACTCACAACCGCCTGGAGCACAACAGCGGACAGAGGCCGGGGTACAAGCACACTGTCGCCGTGTCGGGCCCGGACGTCCACCTCAATCAGAATGTCCTAAATAATCCTGCCAACGATGCAGAGCTCATCGCTTTGAACACTGGCTCACTCGCCAGCGTAGATGCCACAAACAATTGGTGGGGTTTTGATCAACCCACGGCAGTCGGAGAGAGAATCCGAGACAGGAGAGACCGACCAGAGCTTCCAGATGTCCTGTTCGAGCCGTTCCTTGAAGAGGATCCCGAGAAAGGTAACGAAATCATATCTACATATAAAATGTACACAATCATATCATATGCATACTAGGCTTGAAGCTGTTTTCAATGTGTATCCCAATTTTCTGTAGCGAATTGATGATAACTGTTCAATATCATGATGTTGTCTGTTTGTTAGGAGTCTGTCGCCATTCCTGGTTTCATGAGGAGCAGCTTGGATACTGCTATAAGTACAAGGGTGCAGCTCAGACATTGAACGACGCCTGGGACTCATGCAAGGTATCTTAAAATACTCACAAGGTCCTGGTTATTTAATGTTACAAGGATAACCTCCACATTCTATCTGCATCTGGAGTAAGTACAATATGGTATTTACCCATTCAAGTTGTGAGAGCACAATCATTATATCATGTTGTTTTCTTTCAGGAACAATACGCACAGGTAGTCATGAAGGCCTCCGATAAGGAGCTGCAGATGTTAAGTGCTGCGCTGAAGAATCAAGTAGACGATGCCAACTTCGCGCCAGAACCATTTTGGATGGATCAGGAGGTGAGCGAATGTATCGTTTGTAGAAGTGAATATTCACCTTGTATAACAGAATGGTGTTAGTCGTCCATGGTTGACGACAGACACTTCTTTGGCAATCTATTCTTTTCCAGCTCTCCAGCACAGAACAGGCATGCTGGGTGTATCGAGAAAATGCAGGTGTTGGTGATGACCTCGCGGCGCAGTGTGACTCCCTCTATCCGTACTTCTGCAAACTGCCTGCTGGTGAGTACACTGTAGATGCTTTATGACAACAATGGACAAGGTACAAGCTAATATGGACTCTTTAGCATTCGTAATATTGCTAGATATGACAGTAAAGGGATATCAATATGACATTTCTAGAGACTACAATGTGACCTGTTGTGGAAAAGCCATATTGTGCCCTCGACTATAAGGGCAGATTACAGTATCTCAACATGTTACCGCTTTCGCACAGGAGAGAGATTGCTGACATTATGCTTTTTGTGAAGTCCTTGGCCAATATGATTTACACATGCAGAACTATGTATCATTCTCCACTAGACTAACTAGGGGGTAGTAGGGCTCACATGCTGATTCCCAGTCGTTGCAAAACTTCCACATTTGCAATGTCGTACATCCCCCGACTAGTGGCCGAATGGAATAAACTAGAAACGCCAGTTAGGGCTTTGGGGGTTGCAGCGACAAGTCAGTCTGACATTTTGCAATTCAAACGGTGTCTTGTCCAGTCAGTAATCGGCAAGTTCCAGGACAACTTTGACACAGACAACATATGTACATGGTCTACGGCTTGCAGGTGTGGAACATGCATAGCGTTAAGACCGCGCTGACATTTATGTAGTATGATATTTGATTTATTACATGTCCATATTTTTGTATGTATATTTATGTATTGCTTTCATATTGTATTTAAATCCAATGCTGTTTTATACTGTTTTTATTGATGTAATTAGGGGAGGGAGCTGGTAAAGGTGACCCACCTGTTCTCCCTCCCCCTCCATGCATGTGCTGGTAAATTTTAATAAACAAATAAACAATTTGTCTCCATAATTACATTTTCCAATGCCTCCCAGTGCGCGGCTGCCCCAACGATTGTTCCCAGCACGGTGCCTGCCAGGTTACCGGGACAGGGGCTGTGGCGACCTGCTACTGTGACAGGGGCTGGGACGGGGCGGACTGCTCCCAGCCGAACTGCCAGGATCTAGACGATTGCGGTGAATTCGGCGTGTGTGTCGGGCCTAACGTCTGCAGGTGTAGGAACGGATGGCAGGTACGAAAACATGTCTAAACAAACAGTGCCAAAACGATTTCATAGCCTTCTAGTCGAAGGCAATTAGTTGAATGTTTCCTTGTTCATAATTTCACAGATGCATGAATAATCTTCGTTGCTTGAATATCATGAAGCAATGGCTCATGACATGTACCTGATGGCTAATTCCTTCCTCCGTAGGGTCGTGGATGTACAGTAAGTTTCTGCAGTAGGTTCAGCACGTGTAAGTCGTGTGTCCGGTCCGTGGGCTGTGGGTGGTGTGACCAGACTCAGTCATGTGAATCTGGCTTGTACGGCGGACCTGACGTCATCCCCTGTCCTACATGGTTCTACCACAACTGTTTCACTGTCGGCAACAAGGGGCTCTGCTCGGGCCACATAGAAGTATGTGAAACAAATTATATCTATGTTCATCTATGTGCTTGTCTATTTTTATTATCAGTATCTATTACATGACATGTTTCCAATTACAGATCCCAAGTCATAGTTATGGTGTTCAAATAGAAATTTCCCTAGGTATATCATTGAAAAGGGGTTCAACCAATGATCACATTCCTTTTACCCCCAGGTTGTTGACTGTGAATTTCGGCAGTGTAACTCGTCCTTGTCAACCACTACTGTTGAGTCCTGTCTGAGGTGCGAGGATGTAGAGGGATGCTTTAAGGACACGGTAGGTTGATTCAGTAACTCTAAAACTCTCTGAAAACTAAAAATGTACTCTCTACCTACTAGTATCCCAAATCATCTTGGTTTAAACTGTTCTTGATATGTGAAAATCCTGTCTTATTAACATGTACGTAAAATCACCCATAGTATAAATTTACAACTGCTGAACTAAATGTACTGCTGAATAAAAGGTGCGTCTTGACTGGTTAATAAAGTACATCTATAATTTGTTTCAAGGAGAACGGTTACTGTAAAGTCTGGGACCAGAGCCGATGTCCAAAGGGCTTTGTCTACCCTCTCTACAACGACACAACACGCATTGAGAAGATCCTGACCGCTCACAACGTGAAGTACGTCCCGTCAGACGGCGACCCTCTCTACCACTGCCGGGTCCGCTTCTCGTCCTGGGGCGCTACCCTGTTCATCCAGGAGGGAGAGCTGGACGTGCAGCTCGGCCAGGTGCTGTCCAGTCCTCAGGCGGGAGGCGTGCTGCACAAGGTCGAGCAGGTGGTGACTGAAGGTGCGTGGTATGGTGTGGCACATGTTCTGCACATTTACTTTAGCCTGAGTGTCAGCCTTGTTAGCTTTCGTCCGCTCCCCAAGATCCGCTGTTGGCGGGGAGCGGATCTTGAGGAGCGGACGAAAGCTAGTAAGGCTGACACTCAGGCTACATTTACTTACGGCTAGAGTATGGATGTCTCTATCTTCATCTTTTCACATTTCTGTTTCATCTGTTATCTCCAGGAGCCTACACCTTAGTCGCTGCGCATCCTGCTACCCTGGAGGACATGTTCAACTACGCGGACTTCAGCCAGAGGGTCCGGCTTGAGCCAGTCGTGGATTTCAGCAGCATAGAACAGGAACCGTCGCTTTCTGTCATAAAGAGCGTCATCCGAGGGAACGGAACGTTTCAAGGAGACAACACGCACGTCATAAACCCTGGTAAGCCGCCCCAAATTTACAAACTGACCATTCATCGAGGCTGACTGAAACAAACGCTTGAATGTACATGGTCATTGCTGTGGACTGAAACAGTGATTGCTTTGTCGACATGAACAAGTATAATCACATATCAAACAAAACATGACATTTTTGAGATGTGGACAAAGCTAACGTAATGGCTTAAATCACAGTTCACATTTAGCTTTGTTAACGTTTCTTATACCTCTTCAGATGTCCAGGTTTACAAATGTGTGGGACCCAGCGGCAGCCTGCGTCTGGTCTTCCGAGAGAGTGATCCTAACCTACCGGTCATCAACCCCGGGGATGTCATCGTGGGGAACCACAGTAACGGGATGCTGGAGTTCGTGACCAAGATTTCCAACACAGCCTTCGGTACCGTCATCCACACAAACCTGGCAGACTGCTCAGGAGGAATATACAGGTATAGCTAATTATAACCTACATAAGATTATCTTTTAAAGTATTCTTTTTCATATTCTTTTTCATTGTATCAGCTATCAGCTATGTATATAACTTACTGAAAACAATAGCATTCCTTAGATCCTTATAAGCTTACGTATTCATCCTTTCTTTTGAACAGTATTCAGGAGGAGTTTGACACCGTGCCCCCTCCCCTGTCGTGCTCGGGCGGCCCCACAGGTGAGACCGGGTTGCTGATTGCCGAGGCACGGGATCTCCTGCTGCAGCCGGGCAATACTAGTGTGGTGGTGGGCAGGAAAACCGGCAGGTTCGCCGCAAAGGTGCGCAGGCTATTTCTACTGTAGAGCTAGAGTTTTGTACTCGTATGTGCCACGGATTAATCAAATACTTACCCATACTGTTCAATCAATCCACTGTTCCAGGTTCTGTCTAAACGTGTGAACTCTGGGTTCATTGTCATGGAAGCGGAGCCCATAACGGCAGGCACCACAGAACTCCGAACAAGTCCAACAAGTGCCGGAAACAGTGCAATGAGATGGGACATAGCTGCTGAAGAAGTCGTCGTTATGGTAGGTAAAGAACAGAAAACAAAACAAAAAACAAAGATGTAATTTTCAAGGTGAACATGGGTGTCTCCTATCTGTTGTTTCTTCCTGCAGATATCAAATACACCTTATTTTCTAGCTTATGTCATTTTCCTAAAGTTGGATGTATCTTGTAATCTGCATTACAACATTTAAATCTATACCTTAATCGCATGTTTCCTAAACAATACTAGGGCAGATCCTTCCAACTCACAGCGAGCGTCAACGCCAGTTTCACCGCCGACATCGGCCTGTCTGACACCCTGTCTATGGTAGGGTACCGCAGGAGGACACTGGAGAAGGCTGAAGTCCAGTTTATTGGAGGGAATGTGGAGATAGAACTGGCAGGCGAAGCTGAAGCATTCCGAGGGTAAGTAGAATGCAGTTCATATCTTCCATTTTGTCACATGAATGAGCAGACATACTCTGTAAATAGATGAATGCAACGTTATAACAACGTGATATTGTAATTAGTTGCGTATTTCATTTATGTAGGTTCAGGTCTGCTTACCGTGATAGCCTATCGCTACAAACCAATAAAGAGAAGGTGCGAGCCTGTATCATGGACGACGTCTGCATCCCAGGAGAGAAGTGGGCATCAGTCTCCCTGGAATACGCTCTTGATGCATCAGTAAGACCTGTTCCTCTGTATATATATTATGTCACGTTCCTGATACGACATTTAACTTTCTATGAATTCAAACATTTGTCAATGTAGATGTTGCAGACCATCAAAGTGGCTCTATGAGCAACATGATAGTGGAATTAATTATCTAAAACATTGTACAAGTACTAGTACTGCATGTATCATGCCATGCATTAATTTGGGCATATTCTGAACTCTAGTCAGCTGGAACTGTGAAGATGTCCGGGACGGTGAGCAAACCAGACATCGACGCTTTCGCCGGATGGAGTCCACAAGATGGCAGCCAGTGGTTTCAGTTTGACCAGAATGAGGAGGCGGTTAGTTTATTATTTCATTGTTTGTAGTAAAGGAAATGGAATACTGAGATACATTGTTCTCCCTCGTTCAAGAACTCAAAACACAGCCTTTTTATGTTCAACGATGTATGTTTGCAAAGATATAGCTTCTGCCAATTCTGTTCAATAGTAGTATTCAATATGTGAATATTAGGATGACCCCTTCGGCTTGTAAATGGTATCTTTCGCATTTTGACCTGGTGTGTATTTGTCTTTAATATGTGCACGACAGTCTTCCTCAAGAATCTCCATAACATCGTACGAAGGTGGGGCGCAGGAAAGTGATGAGTTCGTTGTCATGGAGATGGTGGCCACGCCCACCTTTTACCTGGACCTGCCTGTACGGGACGAAACCGAGGCAGACACGGCTACAGCAGGACTTCAGCAGCTGTTTGGTAGGTGATGTTATTTGCCACAAATGCACATCAGGTACCCCAGCTGCCGCCTAAAAAGCATTTCGAGAAGACGAGATATCAAACCCGTGAATACCACTGCAGTCTGGAAGAAAGCCGCTAGAATACCCATATTCGACTTTGACCTTTGTAGTCCCAACGCCAACCTACCTACTAAATATCATGAAGATACATCTCCATACCTCCAGTTACAACAACTTACAAGATATCGCGATCATCACGCAAACTACACATATCAATTTGGACAAAATATTTATACAAATACACACAACAAAACTTCAGCTATGCTGGGGAGCTTTCGAGACATATCAAGTTAATTATATAATTGAATTATCATGATTCATCAACAGGTAATGAGAATGAAGACGTATTTCCTTACCGCATGACGGCGTCTGTTGAGGCGAAGGCTCTGTTGAGGACGTCCACAGAGACATGCTCACAGGCATGTCCACATGCCGACCGACCACAACGGGTGGGGGTGACGTCACAGTTAGACTACCTGAAGGGACGGTTTGAGGTGGATCTTTTCACTGTGGTCCACTCGGAAGAAAAGGAATGGAGGGACGGAACGTGGATGGACTCAGACCTGTAAGTTGTCAAAATACTGTGCTCAGTGTCAAATAAGATAGACGAATACCTGTAGCTGCATTACTTGTGCGTTCTGGTATGACAATGGTCTATTTGGTTCAAGCGAATATCGTGTTCTATTGTGTCACCAGGTATTGTGCAGCCCAGACCACTGACATCAACACCTGTGCAAAAGTTTGTCACTGTCCCGGCGGAGAGGCTTCCTTATCACATCCTGCCGACACCAGCGTCTGCCAATGCCCCTGTACCTGCCCAGATGGAACCGTCAGTTTCACGGTAAAGCTTAACTCTTCAATCTATGCGTCTATCACCTACTCTGTACATCATGCAGCGCAGTAGCTGAACACAGTACATTTAGTTTAGAAACTATTGTATCTTGAAGTTTGCAAATTTTAGATAGAAGTCTCTTGGTTGATAGTCTAATTTATCAACGCAGCAACACCCTTTATACACTACCCGGTTTTCTCGCCTTAGATTTTCTAGCTTAAACAGAAATGCGAGGCATCAACTACTGAATTGCAATGTGCATATCGTCACATGCTGTTATGTGTTGTACAGCATCCGGACGGCCCAGGTGGATGTAACTGTGAGCGGTGTCCGGATGGGTCTATGAAGGTTCCGGATCCGGAATCAGGCCGGCTCCGCTGCCCGTGTCTGTGTGCCGACAACAGTACCAGGGAGATGGTACCGGGCGGTAATGGGGAATGTGACGTAAGCACTGTTCATCATCGCAATACTAGTAGATTGCTGCTTATAGCACTGCAAATTATCACCATATGAATGAATGAGAAGTGTAAAAAAGCGCATGGCTGAAGTGTTTTGGATATAGTGGATTCACGTTGAGTTGATTGTAACTCAGACCTACTCTGTGCTTCAGTGTTCCTGTGAATGTGCGGACGGCAGCAGTGACGTCATCGCGGCAGATGGCAGGTGCCCCTGCAGCTGCAGCTGTAGGAACTGTCAGGAGTCCGTCCTGGGTCCGGACGGCTGTCTGTGTTCAGACAGGTCAGGACTCTTACATGTGGTCCAGTCATAAGAGATGGTTACTGAATCAGATGTAGGAATGTTATATAAAAACAGTATTTAGGACTTTTACAAGAGAATTTTCAGGAGTAAACTTGGGTGAACGATTAGAATTTTGAAGCTTGATCGAAAAACCAACAAATTTTAATTATATTTTTTTCAAAATTTGTCTTCAAACAATGGCATTTTTTTCTGGTTTTCCTAACTCTAATTTATGCCCCGCGTAGCTGCCCTGACTGTGAGAATGGAGAAGAGCCTGTGTGGGTGGGCTGTAGCTGTAAGTGTCCACAGAAGACTGAGTGCGGGGCTCCGCCTACATGTGTGGTGGGCAGGATGGGCGTGGACTGTAGGCAGCCTGACTGTAGACCTTGTCAAGGTACGATTATAACTTTGAGGTCAAACTTATAGTATGGAAATCTTCTCTAAAAATGGGACAAGGATGAGACACTACTGCTGTTGACATTCATCAAAATCGCATCCCTAACAATATAACACCATTAATTGGTTGTTTTATCTTTCTCTTTTAAGACTGCAGTGGTAACGGCCGGTGCATGTCATCGGCTGACAGCTGTCAATCATCCTGTGTGTGTCACGCTCAGTGGTTTGGGGACTGTTGTGAGCTGAGGATGCCGAGACCAGTAGGAGGAGATCCACATCTTGAGACTCTCGATGGTATGGATCAGTCCATACTTTTCACCTGAGACTCTCCTTCCTCTGATAATATAATATAATTTACATTCAATTTCATAAAATACAAGGATATGTTTAGTTTTGAATTTTCATACATGTGATCGATGGGGGTATCATGCCAAATTATTTTTCCCAGGTTTTCCATTTGACTATCACGGCATCGGAGAGTTCTGGGATTGCCAAAGTCCAGAAAACGACTTCGGCGTGCAGACCCGCATGTTCGCGTACAGCGGCGCCTCTCTGATCGGGGCTGCTGCCGTGAAGACCGGACACAGCGTCGTGACCATAACAACACCGGAACACGCGACTGAGAACGACCTGCCGAATTTAAGGTACATTCCAGTCTCCAAAAAGTTTTAAATTTAGTACTTTGTACCAACATGTAGAATGCTGATTACTGAGCAGGACGAGAAACTTGGTTCTACAGTAGATAGGTTTTTGACGTTCTGGTAATATTAAATTTCTTCACCTTTTGTTTCTTATGACCCAGGATTGACGGCAGTCTCCAGCCCGTCAGCTCGGGACAGAAGTACGTTCTGAACAACGGCACGGTCCATCTTCTGGTGGAGATCCCGAGAACCAGAGGGTCTCAGTCCGGAGAGGTGGTACTGTTTTCATTCACCTTTGAATCAGGTAAGGTCATGTAACTATAGCTTTGCAATCTCTAAACTTAAAGAAGGCATGGCTACATATTTAGTTTGTGTCAATGTGTTCGATTCTATGATCATAGGCCCAGAACACGGTACATGTCATTTCTGATTTGTTTCTACTTCTAATTGTCCAGGAGCATCTGTCGCCTTTGACATCCGGTTCTCCCCCAGTATGGGTCGTCAGTACCTGAACATCATCTTCAGCCCGACTGCAGCCTTTAAGGAGAAGACGCAGGGACTGTGTGGATACATGGATGGTGTCAAGGACAACGACTTCAGGGGACCGGACGGAACCTTGCAGGGGGATGCGCTGTCATTCGCTGAGTCATGTATACTAAACTCCTGATACTTTTTCTCTTTTCCCCTATATCTCACACTTTCTGTCATTGTACATATACTTTGCATCTTCAGTGCGTAGATAACAACATTGCATCATGGGATATAAAGATGTTATTGTAAGTAGTATTTGACAAAGCTGCATGACATCTACCTTTATCATATTCGAAAAAAAAACCCCAAATGTCCACACAGGGCGCATAATCACCACGCACGGCGGTTCTGGCCTGCTGGGTTCCTGGTCCTGGGACTCTTCCAACTTCCACATCGATGACGTCATGGATGGAGCATATACCGACCCAAATCACAAACCAACATTAGGTTTGGCCGGACTCACACCGGAGCAACGAAAGGTGAGACTTTTAGAGCTCCATTCTGAGGAATAGAAAAATTCCCTATCCTTGTGTAGTCGTAACTAACAACGATTTCCTTCATCTTTCCCAATACGAGATTTTTGGTGGCTTAATCTAAGGGGTTAAGGTAGCACGTCGGCAGAACGTACTGCACCTGCGCAAACCCGTAATGTATTGTACATAGCACTTTGGTAGAATGTCTCATATAAGGTTGTATTCGCTCATATAAGGTTAGCATTTCGACAGTAGTTTCCAAATGTTGTGTCGGAAAGAATACCCTCTGCAACAGGCAAAATTCTGATGCAACGTTGACCAAAAACCCAACGAAAAACGCAAAAATACGGGGTTCTGCGCAGGCGCAGTACGTTCTGCCGACGTGCTGGTTAAGGTGATGTATTTGTTCCCCCACAGGTGGCAGAAGAGACATGCGCACAGCTCGGCCTGTCAGGTGTCCTTCTGGAAGAATGCATTTTTGATGTCGCCATTACAAACGACAGGACCTTCTCACAACAGGAAGTCTTCAAACTCGGTACGTAGACTAGTGGTTCTCATTACATATATATCACTGGAATCCTAAGTGCTGTCTCTTAATTGTTTAATATTGAAGCAACGGCGCAATGGTTGTTATTTGTTACAGGGTGTCCTTCCCAGTGCTCCGGTAGAGGGCGCTGCGTGAACAGCACTTGTGAGTGCATGCCGGGCTGGTCAGGTCCGGACTGTGACGTAGGCAACTGCACGGACTGTTCCGAAGAACACGGGAAGTGCGTCCTCGGGTTCTGCCAGTGCGAGCCGGGATGGGAGGGAACAAGCTGCTCCCAACGCGGTAAGTAAGAAGATTTTCCGTCAAATACCGTAATCATCATAATTTGAACATATTTCGTAAAACTCTAATGATTTTGAAAACTGATTATCAATAAGAAGAAAATAAGAAAACGACTAGTATAACTTTGTTATTTGTGGTACTTAATTAGCTTACTCCAACTAACTAATTTTTCTCCCTCCATGTTTGGTAGCAACTTGCCATGCAGTTAACAACTGTACCGATGAGCAGCATGGATCCTGTGTGAAAACAAACGTATGTGCGTGCGTCCCCGGATATATAGGTAATTGCATTCCTAATATATACATGTCTTAGAGTCTTAATGATATACTATTTCAAAATTTGTAAACATGACAAGGGATCATCAGCCATTCTGAACCGAAACATTCTTGACAGGTTATGAAATGATATTTCCAGGATCGGACTGCAGCCAGGTCCCCACCTGTTACAAGACTGATAACTGCACCTCCCGTGGCGTCTGTGTGGATCACGACACGTGTCTGTGTGAGGAGGACTATACAGGCGACAAATGTGACAAGTTCTCCTGCAAGAACCTCGACAACTGCACAGGTAACAAACAAAACTAGCACTTTGATGGGAGCAATTCGTCATACAGCAAAACAGTAAGAGAAATTTGTTACGGCCGTATGCTACTAGAATAATTCAATTCCATGAAATGCTGATGTAAAATGTGTTAAGGACCTACTATATAAATGTCCTAACCATTGGCATGTACCCGACGTAGTAGAGCCTTTACGTACTGCCTGATGCAGATGAAGTCTCCTGATGCAAAGTTAAAGTAACTGATCAATAGACTCTAGTTAAGTTGCTTTATTGCTGTTATAAAGGACATGGGCTGTGCGTGGACATTGACGTGTGCGCCTGTGACTGGGGCTGGGCCGGGAGCTCGTGCGCCTTGCCTGACTGCCCGTTGGTCAACCACTGCTCCCGCCAGGGAGACTGCATCGCGCCCAACCTGTGCCGCTGTTACCCGGGGTATGACGGGAAGGACTGCAGTCTCGTACAGACCTGTCCTGAGCTGAACAACTGCAGCGGGAACGGGATTTGTGTGAAGAACGAGTCTTCAGGGGCACATGTGTGCAGGTACTTGTCTCTCTTGCCCAATCTGAACATTTCCCCCCGTAGTAATGACGGGAGTCAACAAGAGAAGAGTTCTGACACAACTCACTTTTTGAATAGATAACATTATAGACATCAGGCCTGCTTTGGTAGAATTCTAGTGAGGAGGTGTAATGGTGATGTTAAAATGAGCCAGAAATCAATCAGTAGAAATACATTGTATAAGTTTGTATTGAAATTGACTGCTATATTATATGAGAAAGAAGGATAAAGTGAACAATTTGATCGTTTTTTTCTTTACCCTAAAACTCAGGTGCTTCAAGGGTTATGACGAGGATGATTGCAGCAGACCTGACTGCTCCGGCCGGAACGACTGTTCAGGTCACGGCGTGTGTGTGGAGCCTCTGCTGTGTGAGTGTGACCAGGGGTACGGCGGCGTCAACTGTAGCGACTTCTCCTGCCAGAAAAACAACTACTGCTCAGGTAAGAATGCCTTGTTGATTGGGGAAGTAAGGCTACTGTGTTATGTAAAAATGAATCAAGTTACTGAAACCCCATGATAAACGCGTTTCGAAAGCTGCCCTATGTAGTAGTAGTAGTAGTAGTAGTAAGCCTTTATTTAAACTCGAAAGCTTGTTCGGTTACAAATGACCGCTTTTCAACAAGGTCGAGGGTGAGGGCGGGGTCACGGATTACAAACCAAACCAAAATATAATACAAAATCAAAACAAAGTGCAAATCTATAATTAGATATAAATCTAAACCTTAGTCGTAGCATTCCGACATATATAATTGGTCTTAAACGATAAAGTTAGATTTCAGTGCTGTATTAAAACGTATGCGTCATATGACTCATATCTGTGCAATTATGAGATCTTTAACGTGCTGTGGTTTACGTCTGTCTGTTTCAGGGCACGGAGAGTGCACTGACTATGACGTCTGCACCTGTCACACGTCATGGTCGGGAGAGGCGTGCACCATCCCAGACTGCACTGCGGTCAGCAACTGTTCCAGCCGGGGAACGTGTCTCGCACCCGACACCTGCGTCTGCTACCCTGGGTACGAGGGAGACGGGTGTGAGATGGAAAGCCCGCCAAATATCCACCGTCCCAACTTTACCCAAGACATCTACAGGATCCACGTCGTGGAGAATACTCCAGTTGGAACGGTAGTGGCGACAGTGCGAGCGGCTGACAACGACACCGGCGTAAACGGCGAGGTGAAGTACAGAGCGGTTGAGCTCACCAACACTACAGCACTGACCTTGGTCCCCGGGACAGCAGACATTGCCACAACAATGGAGCTAGACTTTGAAGCCATCGGAGTCAAAGAGTTCGAGTTGATCGTTGAAGCCATAGACGGGGGCGCGCCGACACTAACCGGAACGGCTACGGTTGTCATGACGGTTACAGACGACAATGACAACATCCCTGCGCTGAGCATAGCTGAAGAGTCCGAAGTACATGTTGTGTTGAGCGCTCCTATTGGACACGAAGTCATCACCATCAACGCAAGCGACCATGACGCGTCTGCATCGTTCTCTAACGTGACATTTAGTCTTGCGTCAGCGAATGATTTCTTCGTCATTGACGAAAGGAACGGACGCATACAAGTACAACGTGCCTTGGAGATAGGCACGTATCCACTAGAGGTTGTGGCGAGTGATGGCGGATACCCAGCTAAATCGCGAAGAGCGACAGTTCGAGCCGTTGTTACACAGATAAGCGCCAACACTCCTCCTGTCTGCCAGCCACAAGACGGCCCCGCACATCTCTATGCAGGCTTCAGCAAACCCGGCGACGTCATTACGACTGTGTCAGCACTGGACCGCGACACTGGAACAGCTGGCCATCTCCAGTACAGCATCAGTGATAGGAAGGGTAACCTGTCAAGCGAGTTTCAGGTGAATCCTAGCACAGGTGACCTTTACTTGACAACCTCACTGAACGATTCTTCCATCAACATGTCCTTCGTGTCGCTGACCGTGCGAGCTGCGGACCTTGGCTCACCGCCATTGGACTGCGACCTCCGGGTGAACGTTGTCATCACGAACGACCCATCGCCTCCAATCAACGTCACGTTCCCGCCAGAATGGTTCCCCACAGAGACGACAGTCGTTCCCCATACAGACGACAGTCTGCTTACAACAACCCTCCAGGGTCTTAATGCAACCGTCCAAGGTCTTAATGCAACCGTCCAAGGCCTCAATACAACAGCCCAAGATCAGGCAGGCACTACCATTGAGACAACTGAAGAAGTAACTGCATCTACCACAATTGGTAAGCTTATTTAGGAATACTCATGTCTGTGTACACCTTCTTAGTACATGTGGCATGTTATCATTTTTGCTTCTCAGTTTTCCTTGTATTATCATAGGCAAAAACTTGTATTGTTTTGTTTCAAATACCATCGAATACTAAGTTTACGGATACTACTCCCTGGTGTGCTGACTGTCTGAACACATTCGTCGTCAACAATCAACATATGTTCCATAGTTGCGACGTATTTTTCTGTTCTGTTGTGGAAATAACCAAGCGAATCTACGTTTGTAGGAGCAATACCAGCCCAGCTGAGCTGGTACCAGCGGCCGGAGTACATCGGCGCCATAGCGGGAGGTGTCGCGGCTGTGGCACTTCTGACGGCTGTTCTCGTCTACGTCATCAAGCGTAGGAAGACTAAAGTCGTACCGGAGGAGGAAGAAGAAGAACCCCGGGCGGAAACACCAGATCTTGAGGAACGCCTAAATCCGCCCCAAGCTTGGGTTTACAGGAACCGTGTCTTCCGGTCATACCCCGCCGAACCAGTCTTGACATAATCAAGTGTTTTTGTCGAATGTCAAGTGGGATGTTAAGGCTTTTTTTTGCTTGGTCAGTTTTTCTTTTAGCATTTCGTGTTTTATGTAGCTATGTGAAGTAGAATAACGGCGCTCCGCGCAGGAGCTTGAAGTGTGTACTCAAAGCATCTTAAACTTGCAAATCAAATCAAATGTACTCGTAGCTGTTAGTGAATTTCATTACACTTTATCTTCTTTGTAATTATTTCTTTTATATCATATGTATGATCATTTAAGTACATCATACGTGCTTTGTTGGTGAGAAAGGACCTCAATATTAGCTTATCCTAAATGTAAATGAATGAAGATAAAAAAATTCAACAGAATTTATCCGTGGTTAGAATTATAAGACTTTCATACTGTATAATTCTGTAAGGGCATTCCTGAACTCGAGTAGAGAGTGTTGCAATGATGGTACATGTATGCCGATCAGGAGGCAAAAGTGCTTAGGTGGTAAAGGGAGGGACAAAATCGCAAAATGGCTGGCAGAATTTCAACGGAATGGTCTTATCATCAGTTCTCGGGGTCTCCGTTGTGCTGACTGTAAACACGTGTTTGTTTGGTGTTATCACACGTGCGGTTACACTAATGTCACACGTCTCAGCTTCTAAAATTCTCCTGATTAAATTGTATGGAAATTATGTTTTGATTGATGAATAGCTATATGATATCATTAAGAATGTCTATGAAATGTTTTTATATTCTAAAGCGCTTTAACTGCTTTAATGTCCGACAAGGACACAATTGATTCTCAGTCATGTATTCTTTACTTTGGAAATTAAAAGCTACTTACTTTTACATCTCTCGCTATGTGTGTCTTCAATGAGTGTTTGTAACTTCAAATGCTAATGCCCAGTAAAAAGGAGCATATCAATGTCAGATTCCAATTTTGAAGAAAAGAGCTCAAACACATTAGTTTACATAAATAAGCGCCTTTGTAAAGTATACAAATTCCTCAATTTTATCGCCACAGATGCTTGGTACTTACTGAGGTTAAATTATACACAAATCTCAAAGATAATTTCTGGCCTCGACCAGAATGAATGTATGTTTGTACCTTGGTTGTCAGGAATACCGACACAATTGTGCTGATATACAATAGACGGTAAACAAACATACCTTGTTTGTATGTCTAGCAACGTCGTTACCTATGGTATGTTGGATACAGTTATTTTCAAATCAGGTGTTGACAAGCCACCCAGCATCTCACGTTAATTAACATCAGTACAAAGGTGAGAATCGTAATGGCGCTTTTTGTGTGCAAACACCGATTGTGCATAGCGATAAAACTAACCTTAAGCGGGGTGCTTGTTGTAAATTTTGCGCTAAGCAATATCTTTTGCGCGGAAAAATAGCACAATAAAGCACTCAGGTTAGTTAGTTTCTTTTTACAACGCAGGATCTTTAAGAATTGTACAGTGTAGGCTGGTTTCCAAACATATACACAAAGTAAAAACAAATAATTGATTTGTTTTGGCCCGACTACTAGTATTTAAACCACGCCAGCCGTACACCTCCGACTCAGAACAATGAAGTTCGGGATGAAGTGCGGAGTCCACCTGCTGGTGGCTCTGGTCTGCCTGGCGGCGGCGCAAAATATCCAATACGTGTATGTCTACGTCACTCAGGTTGGAGGATCTTACTACCGCAACCATACCTTTCCTCTATCTGGGAGTCCGTACATCGCCACCCATGAGATCATTGTGGGAGAAGATGCGACGCTCACTATAGAGGCTGGTGTTGAAATCTTGTTCGACGAGGGAGTCGGCATGACCGTCGTCGGACAACTTCGTGCCATCGGATCCGCCGACAAACGCATCGTTTTAAACCGGAAAGAAAACCCACCAGACGATCCGATCCAAAACATCACCCGGGACCCAAACGTGCGATTGGTGGGACCGACTGTGAACCAGGGCCGTCTAGAGATCCGCCATGACGGACTGTGGGGGTCTGTGTGTCATAATGGAGGCTGGAGGGTTTCTGAAGCAAAGGTAACTTTTCATTAAGGAAACCATATATTGTCTGAGAACGTACTTTAAAATCTGCACGGATTACATCTCCACATGGGCAACCATTCCTTTCATGTTGTTCAATTTTCAGACCAACTTCATTATTGACACCTGTGGTTTTTAAAGTCTGTTTCCGGGCTGATGGTGACAATGTTTGTTGGACAGCGCATATTGATAACTAAGTAGAAATATTGCGTAATATAATATAATATGGGTCATTCCTTACTATGGAGAATTAGAATGTTGGTAAATCGCAAATTGATCAACATTATTGCGCCCCCAAATCATGGCTCTAAATACTGGTGAGATTTGGACAATGCTTTTAGAAAGAAAGTTGGTCGTCTGTAATGTATATCGTGTCGTACAGTAATTGCTCAGTGAAAAGAATTTCATGTTAATAACATTGTCTAATCTAGATTTTTGATATCAAATGCCACCTGGCAGGTGGCATGCCGACACCTGGGATTCGCCACAGGAACTGTACGCTATCAGAACGGGGACGGCAAGGGTAGAGTGAGCATGAGCGACCTCTCGTGTTTTGGGAACGAGCAGAATCTGTACGAGTGCACCTACAGACAACTGGGAACAGCTCCGAACTGTGGTGAGTACCTGCGCCTGCTGCACATTCTCTTGTGACCTAGATGAGAGTATATTTTCTGAACCTCTCTCGATCATGAACGCGCTGATGGGAGTCCAAAGTACTGCTTAGTAAACAGTTTCATGCGATGCGTACGTGTCAAAGATTTGAAATTTTAGCAGACTATGGCTCCTAACCAAAATACTTCTGCGATTGAATGATTGTTTTCACGTTTCCTAGTCGTCGACAAATATATGAAAAAAAATCGGGAAGTTTGGGTAATATATGTAGCCAATCTTAAACGATGTTCGGCTAAAAATGTGGCTCTTAGAAACCCCGGAAATAATCGTCTTTCCGAGCGAAATCTAAAAAAATCACCCATTTTATGTAAAAATCAATATCAAAAGTTTGTAAAGACTATTGTTTTATTTTATTTTAACGAAATTTTCCCTTCCATGCTATTTTGTTTATTTTCAAATGGTTTACGGTTAGCCAAAAGTTTGCGAATTGCAACCCGATACTTTGTGGAACGCGCCTAGCAACGGGAAAGAACATACTGGTAACCGACCACCGTGTTTATTTACAAGTACAACATGGTCCCTTGCTATTTTATTTGCTAATTTGTCAATACAAGACGGAAGTAAACAAAATAACGAAAATGCGTGTATAAGAAACAAACTTAATTCAAGGTCTTGTTTGTTATACAAATGTGCAATTTTGTCTTCGGTCAACACATTAGTACTTTAAATAGGTCAACCTCTAGATAAAAACTTCGGAAGGTCTTGTTGCGTTCTCTTTGAGAATTGGGTAATAAATTATTGCGATTGTCCAAACTGGTCACTAGTTGTACCCGCCATGGGTCAATCGGTCCTGTGGCCAAAATATTTTGATCTACCATGGAAATAGATTGCTTGGCAACTTGTTTCGAGGAAGTGCTGGGTTCAGCTAGAGTGACAGACTTATCTTGATGCCATCACTCTGTGGCTAGCGACCGTTAGTAAAACATTTCAAAGTTTACATGTATTGCTTGATTGTTATGGCATTTGTATCTGTATCAACCACCATGGTGCCATTGTTGAGTCAACGGCTAGCTTGGAATTATCACCTCAATTGGAGTAGGTTATCTGGGGCATAGGTTATTGCGACTGTCCAAACTCGTCACAATCAGTCGTCAACTGATCCTAGATCCTGACTGTGGTCAAAATACTTCGATCCACTATGAACGTTAAACTGTAATTTCCAACACAAAATTGGCCTCATCAAAGTATTCGACTGTCCAACTCCAGTCTTTGTCAAGTACATGGTAACTTATACTAGGTTCAGTGGCTGGCAAAACACACAAAAGTTTACAAGCAGTGCTTGCTTGCTGTGGATGTGTCTGTGCAAATGCTTACACTAAGATCATTACCTCCATTGAATTAGAGGCATTGCGTCTAAGTGCGGTTTGTGGATAAGAAAGAAAAATTGAGAAAATTAGTTTTTTGTTGCCTCGTAAAATCGTGGCGACGGCACGCGTTTCCTGATTCTTTGTTGTAAACGTGATCTTTGTCGTGACTTTGCCCAGCTAGAGAAGATGTCAATCACAATATAGGGAAGTAACGAAAAAGTCTTAATATCATTGGGCCCTTGTTAGTTATGCAAATGTTCAATTTTGTTTTCGGTCAATACATTGGTACTTTGAATAGGTCAATCTCTAGATAAAAACTTCGGAAGGTTATCTCTGAAATTTGAGTCATCAACTATATAGCGACTCTCCAAACTGGTCAAAATTTTACCCAATATGTGTCAATTGGTCCTGTGGTCAAAATATGATTTGACCTGCCATGGAAATAAATGCGTGGCAACTTGTGTCCAGTGTGACGGTCTTATCGTAATGGCACCACTTCGCGGCTAGTCATAAATTATTGCGTCAACTAATCCTGACTGTGGCCAAAATATTTTGATCTACCATGGAAATAGATTGCTTGGCAACTTGTTTCGAGGAAGTGCTGGGTTCAGCTAGAGTGACAGACTTATCTTGATGCCATCACTCTGTGGCTAGAGACCGTTAGCAAAACATTTCAAAGTTTACATGTATTGCTTGATTGTTATGGCATTTGTATCTGTATTAACTTCCATGGAGCCATTGTTGAGTCAACGGCTAGCTTGGAATTATCACCTCAATTGAAATGGGGATCATAGGTTATTGCGATTGTCCAAACTCGTCACAATCAGTATTGTACCCGATATGCCTCAACTGATCCTGACTGTTCTCAAAACTTTTGATCTCCTATGAAAATATATTATTTGGCAACTTATTGTGAAGCAAATTTAAACTGTAATTTCCAAGACAAGAAGTTGGACTCAACCAAATTTTCGACTGTCCAACTTCAGTCTTTGTCAAGTACTTTGTAACTTGTACTAGGTTCAGTCGCTGGCAAAACACTAAAAAGTTTACAAGCAGTGCTTGCTTGTTATGCATGTGTGTCTGCGCAATTTCGTACTGAAATCATTACCTCCACTGAACTAGAGGTAGCACATCTTTGTGTGGTTCGTGTATGACAAAGAAAAATTGAGAAAATTGGTTGTTTGTCTGGTAGAATCGTGACGACGCGATTCCCTATTCTTTGTTGTGGTCATGACTTTGCCCAGCTACAGACGATGTCAATCTCAACATTTTTAGATGGGAAAGTAACGAAAAAATCTTAGGCCCTTGTTTGTTATAGAAGTGTTTAATTTTGTCCTCGGTATCAAAATAGTTCATCTACTATGGACATAGATTACATGGCAACTTGTTTTGAGAAGTCGTATGTACAACGTGACAGTGTTATCTTGATGTCGTCACGACAAAGGGCAGTCAGCCAAACATTTCAAAGTTAGTGCTTGCTTGTTATGGTATGTGCATGTCAATCCTTTTGGAGTCAGTGTTGGATTCACGGCTAGCGTGCGTGAGATTATTCGTAATGTATTTTTGTCATTTAATGACTGATGTTGAGGTTATGTAACAACAAAGGGGGTTGGTCGGTTGGTTTTGGTTGCCTTCAAAATTGGCTGTTTACTGATGGTTTGGAAACAAAATAGCTATAAAGGTTGGAACGATTCCATTTTCCCTACGTGTAAAATTTGGCTAGGAGAGAAACAATCATATGATTCAGACATAGCTGCCTTTGTAAGTATTGTCAGGTAGTGTGGGACCGCGCGGGCCTTGTTTAGAAGAGCCAGACAAAATTGTATCATACATGTACTCGGAGTTCTAAATGAAAGGTTTTGGGTATGTATCATCAGACCATCTTTGGTGTGAGCGAGTAAAGTAGCGAGCGTAAATTAACAAGGTTGGCAAGTTACCCATATTATGAACACAAATCTCATTTGCAAATGCCAATGGCCAATACGCCCCTTCGTGCGTTTCCCAAGTCTTGCTCAAAGTGTGATCACCGAACGTTTCCAGATTCAGGTGGGAGTCTTGGGGTGGTATGCGAAGGGATCAGTCGGGTCAACTCCGTCTTTTGGAACGGCATCCGGCTGGTGCCATCCTCCGCTGGGAAGGTCTCCATACTGGAACATGTTGACGTCCTCCATGCGGGACAAGACGACGGGACAGGAACTACAGCGGCCATCAACATCGAAACATACCCACCCGTACTGAGAGATGTCAACGTCAAGTACAGCGCAGGGGCAGGGGTCAAGATTCAAGGGGCAACTACAGAGGTCAATATGGCGGACTGTAGCTTGGAGGACAACTTCGGCCCGGGCATCATCATAGAAGACCAAGCAGCAAATATCAGCATACGAAACAGCATGATCTCCAAGAACTTTCCGTACGGTGCTCATGTCATCCGTGGTACTCCTGGACACAAAATTACCATCACTGATTCTGCATTCACCGAGAACTTTGGGACAGGGCTTCTCCTAGATACAGTTAAACGTGAGGTTACAGTTGTGAGCAGCAACTTCAGTTCCAACACTCACTTTGGCTTAGGCTCTGTCAACAGTCAAATGTCTGCGTTTCTGATCCAAAGCTGTACCCTGAACTCAAACGGACTGGACGGTGTGTTCATGCAGCAAACAGCATCGGCCATGACCCTCAGCGAGAAGAGCTTCTCCATCGACCAGTCTAGTGTATCTGGGAACCTTCGCCGGGGAGTGACGGCTTCAATCTATCCATATAGCTACAACAACCACGACCAACGAACCTTCTTCAATGTCACAGGCAGTGAGCTTAGCTCGAATATCGACGGAGCCATAGACATCAAAGTGGAACGGTCTACCCAAACTTTGTATCCAAGCTTTCTTCTTGACAACTCTGTTTTCAAGGCCAATGGTGGCGATGTTGTAAGCATCTCAGGAAGCTTGTCCAATGTCGAAGTGAGGAACAATGTCTTCCAACAGAACACGTGTGGGTCTGGCAAAGTGCTCGTTTTCACTGGACAGGAGAAGAATGTCAGCTGTAGTTCCAACACATTCCAGCAGAATCATTGCAAGCGTCTGGGCCTCTTCAGTGTAACGGAGACCGCCTATGTCAATAACACCGAGCAAACGTTTACCGCAAATGTCTTCACTGATAACGACTATGATCCCCCATTCCTATATAAGTCCGACCCTCTCCGGGACTACTGCACGTTGGAGTTCTCAGGAGAATGGAGGCCCATCAGCGTCACTCACAATTCCTTCCAACAGGACGCTTCTCATTTTGACCTCTGCAGCACCGTTTCTGTAGACTCGTGGGACGGGCCCACCATAGAAGCCACTCACAACTGGTGGGGCACTGACGATGAGGAAGTGATACGACGAAAAATCTTTGACTATAACGACTGGAACAGCGGAGCACAAGTCACGTACTCGCCGTTTCTTGACTCTGCAAACGGAAATCCTGTTTCCACGGCAGGTTATTCTCCATCAGCACTAGCGTTCGGCGGTGTGTTGACGAGCGATCTGCACATAACAAAAGGAAGCAGTCCTGTACTGATGAAGAGTGACCTAACCATTCTTCACGGCGCCACTCTCACACTTGATCCTGGAGTGGAAGTGAGGGCAGCACCAGGGGCTGGTATTCTCAACTATGGACACATCAACATGGTCGGCTTAGCGTCAGACCAGGTTATCCTTGGTGCACAGATCAATGACAACATTGCCACCAAGGACAACCACCTGCGACTGTCGGGTAATGATAGGTTAGAGGTGTTCCATGATGGAACCTGGAAATCTGTATGCTACGACAACTGGAGAAATTGGGGTTGGGATCAGAACACCCAAGCGCTCGCCTGTCAACAGCTCGGCCTGGGCCCCCTGCGATCCTTTGGTGGAACCTCCTTTGGCGCGCTACCGAAGGTAGTGGTAAGGTGCGATGGAAATGAGGAATCTTTTCAACAATGTATCTTTTACGATTTGGCACCAGACAACCTAGGATGCAGTTACCAAGCAAGTATCTCCTGCGAACCTACCCCTGGATGGGGAGGAATAAGATCACACGGTCAAGATAAGACCAAGGTCGAACACATTCTGTTCAAAGACATCGGCCAGCTGCACAAAAGAAAATCTTCAGCTCTGACGATTAATAGTGTCGACAGTGCCATGACCCTGCAGAATGTAGAGATAGAGCGGTGCCTCCAGTCACGGGCTGGTGTGGAGATCCTCGGCTCACCTTCTCACGCAACTGTCCAACATGTTACAGCGTCTGCGTGTGAAGCAGAGACTGTCTTACATATCTCCAATGCTACTGACTCTGTCACCATCAACAGCGTCAGTATCACAGCTACAGGCAGGGGGACATTGGGTAACACAATAGGCATTCACGTGGAATCCCTGGATATGACCAATTCCGGTCCAACCGTGGCCATCTTTGAGACTACGACATCAGCCAGCGATTACGGCATGAAGTTGACCGGCGGCCAGGGGAAAATTACTTTACAAAACAGTGAAGCACGTAGCAATGACCATGGTGTGCGTATAGAGCGATGGAACGGAGATGTGGAGATTACCCAAGTAAACGCAGAGCAAAATTCGTATGGAGTGAGCATCTATCACTCAACTGGGAACGCGTTGGTTAGCCAAGTAAACACAAGGCACTCTAGTACGGGTGTTTACATGAGTTCTTGGACGGGAAATGTAAAAATTAGCAACGTAACAGGTCAAAATATTGCCGTACACATAAATGGTTGGTCCGGAGATGGGACGGTTAGCAACGTAATATCTGCCGTCCAGATAAGTGGTTGGACTGGATTTGGGACTATTACCAACGTAATAACAGGGCACTCTACTGCCGTTGACATAAATGGCTGGACTGGAAATGGGACGATTAGCAACGTAATAACCGGACAATCCACTACTGCTGTGGACATAAGTGGCTGGACTGGAAATGGGATGATCAGTCAGGTAAAATCCGGAGGTATCTATCTGTCTTCAGTGAATGGAATAGCCACAATAATGGACATAGAGGCTTATGGAAACAGGAACAGTATCTACATCAGCACGGGAGGTGGCCGTTACCTTGTGACAAATGCAACTGTAAGCAGCAGCAACAATCATGGCATGGTCGCCAGCTTAAGTGGTGACAGTCAACTTGTTGTAGATGATGTAAAGTTTCTGGGAAGCAGACGAGGAGGTGCCAGAATCACTGGCCAGACCAGCGGTGAACAGGGATCAGAATTCACTGTCACAAACAGTATCTTCCACATGAACAAAAGATTCGCGCTCCAAATCTCAGGAATAGCATCAAAGATAGAAATTTCACGAAATACGTTCGAAGACAATGTTTGTCCTCACGCAGGCGCTGTCATATTAAGCGCCGCTGTGGATATGCAAAACGTCAGTTTCAACAGATTTATCCAAAACAACGCAAGACGGACCATTCATTCCAACGTCCTGAAATGGTCGAACAATATTCGTGAATCGCAAAGTCTGATCTATGATAACGTCTTCATCGACAATTTTTACTCTCATGAGGCTACCGATGGAAACTTTCTATATGACAACGACATCAGGAAGACATCCTGTACCCTCCAGTTTGACGGATATCGACGCGCCATCCGTTTCCATCGCAACGTGTTTGAAAACCCATTGGTCAATCATCAGGTGTGCAGCAACATACCGTCACGAAGCGCGGAAAACTTCGTTGATGGGCGATTCAACTGGTGGGTAACAGCCACCCAAGACAACATCAGAGACACCATCTTTGACTTTGACGAGCACAACGACCATGCTGGGGTGGCTTATCTACCGTACCTCAGTAGTAACGTATCCATGCTCCCCTCGACCAATCCGGTGAGCAGCCCGACCATGCCTCTACGACTGCTGGGTGGGCGACTGTACAGCGACCTGCACTTGGCTATTGACAACAGTCCTTACACTCTGACCTCCGATTTGACCATTCTACCAAACGTGACGCTGACCATAGACCCAGGTGTTGAAATTCAGGCCTATCCGTGCGTGGGTCTGCTGAATCTGGGAACATTGGTGGCAAACGGAACGAAGCAGCAGCCGATATCCTTTGGTCCAGCTCCGGATATCCCTACAACCAAACCGAGTTTATATAGGCTGACTGATGGGAGGTACCCATGGGAGGGGAAAGTTGAGGTGTTCTTCCAAGAACGTTGGTACAAAGTCTGCTCAAGATATTTCAATGAGATTGATATCCTTTGTCGAGAACTTGGCTACGGCCCATCGACTGGTAGTTCTAGTTATACAATCGATCGCGGTGAAGAATCAGTCACTGTTTCTGGCTATAATTACATAGACTGTGAGGGCGACGAGGAAAAGCTGGTCCATTGTTATCGACGTGCGTCTGTCTTCACCCGGACGACACAGTGCTCAAGCAGAAGTGGGAGTTTTGCGAGATGCTTACCAGTATCCACCCATTCAACAATACCGGATTCACTCTGCACGTCAAATGCATGGGGCGGGTTACGGATGGCAAGTGACAAATCATTTGTTCTGAACCATGTCGTGATATCAGGCAGTGGAACTCTGCATTCCAAACCCGCGTCGGGACTGTCTATTGAAAAGTCGGGTGGAGAAATCTCCAACGTGCTCATTAAAAACTGTACTGGGTCAGGCCTGGAGATCTTTGGTGCCGGCTCGGACACGAACATCATTGACACAGATATCTATGATTGCCAGGCAAACACTGGCATCGCGATCTACGGGTCTCAGAGCGAAGTCCATGTCAGTAGTGTCACGGTCACTAACAGCAGCTTTGTCGCCGGCGGCGTCTCGCTTTCTTCGTGGGACACTTACGTCGACAGGGAAAACTTTGAGAACGTCATCGGGATTTGCGATTCAGAGGAAGACGTGTTCCTGACAGCCGGCGCTTACTTCGTGTACGAGACAAAAAGCGGTCAGTGTGTGAAGCACATCCACGCGGGACAGGGACAGGAGGTCTATCTGCGGGTTGTCGTAGCAAGCCGTAGGCAGTTACGTGTGTATTCCGATGTAAACCAACAACATCTACTCGGAGAAGTGAACAGCTGGAGTCAAAACACCAACAGAGTCTTCCATTCACCTGAGGTGATAAGTCTGGACGTCATGAGCAGTGGCGACGATGTGTACTTGGAGGTTCAAATCACCAGAATGTCAGGTGAGTAAAATATTATCCCCTTTTGCAACATCTGTATTGATTATTCAATATTTCTATGTAAAGACGTTTGAGGGAATATCACATTTGTTAATTTTTTGTCAGTTGTGGAATTTTGTACTAGCTGTTATGTCTCTCCATTTTCCAGCTCCCTCGAGACGCACGGTTACAGACAGTGTATTGAGCAACAACCATGGCACTGTGGTCAATGTCAAAACCAGTACTGAGTCAGAGATAACAATTTCGCGGAGTAGACTTACGTCAAACACACCTTTGACACTAGACAGTAATGACCTTACAGCCGCAATAGTTGTGGACACAAAGAACACCCACTGTGCTGTCCAGAACAATTACGTTTTTAACAACTCAATGAAAGCGGTAGAATTCAGAGGTTCTGGAAACAGCGAACTTTTTCTCGTTCACAATGTGTTTGACACCAACCAGGGCAACGGAGCAGTCAACCTTACAGCTGATGGTCTAGACACATCTCAGGCGCTCATTTTTGGGAATGACTTTGTCTCTAACGACGCCCCGGACTACTTAAGCATCATGACCCTGAGAAACACACCAGGAAAGGTCAGGGGAAATCATTTCCAGCGCAACATAGGCCTGTACATTGTCGACTGGGGAGTCCGGGGAGGTAGTAACCGAGGTCAAAACTTCAGTGGCAACCGCCTGGAGCACAACAGCGGACAGAGGCCGGGGTACAGGCACACTGTCGCCGTGTCGGGCCCGGACGTCCACCTCAATCAGAATGTCCTCAACAACCCCGCCAACGATGCAGAGCTCATCGCTTTGAACAATTGCTCGTCCGCCGCCGTAGATGCCACAAACAATTGGTGGGGCTCTGATCAAGCCACCGAAGTCGCCGAGAGAATCCGAGACAGGAGAGACCGACCTGAGCTTCCAGATGTCCTGTTCGAGCCATTCCTTGAGGAGGATCCCGAGAAAGGTAAGGAAGTCACATCTACTGTAAATGCACACAGTCATAATGCTTCAAGCTGCTTTCAGTGTGTATCACCATTTTCTGTAGCGAATTGAGGATGAACTGTTCAATATTGCTGTTTTTTTAGGAGTCTGTCGTTATTCCTGGTTCCATGAAGAGCAGCTTGGATACTGCTACAAGTACAAGGGTGCAGCTCAGACATTGGATTATGCCTGGGACTCTTGCAAGGTATCTCAAATACTCACAAAGTCCTCGTATCTAATGTGTTAAAATAACTTCTCATTTTATCTGGGGTAAGCACAATGCGGTATTTACCCATTCAAATTGTTAGCTCTTCAGAGCATAATACTCGTATCATATTGTTGTCTTTTTATGTAGAAACAATACGTGAGAGCATAATCATTATATTATGTTGTTTTCTTTCAGGAACAATACGCACAGGTAGTCATGAAGGCCTCCGATAAGGAGCTGCAGATGTTAAGTGCTGCGCTGAAGAGTCAAGTAGACGATGCCAACTTCGCGCCAGAACCATTTTGGATGGATCAGGAGGTGAGCTAATTCATCGTCTGTGAAAGTTAACCTTGGTAGTCGTTCGCAATCGAATACTCACTTTGTATAATTATAGAAGAAAAACTTTATTGCACAGCAGATGTAACGGGTACAACGTATGGCAAAATATACATACATAATTGATGATGCTAAGATGAAGTCTACTCTTTTCAGATCTCCAGTGATGAACAAGCATGCTGGGTGTATCGACAAAACGCCGGTGTTAGCGACGTCCTCACGACACAGTGTGACTCCCTCTATCCGTACTTCTGCAAACTGCCTGCTTGTGAGTACATTGGGTCGACATAGCAGATGCTTTATGACAAAAAGGGACAATGCAAGTAGAATACTAATATTGTTTATGAGAATGTACTTGAAAGGGTAATCGAATATAGCACATGAATGGGATATCTATCTGACTACCCACTTTCGGTACAATTTGTCTCCATAATTACATTTTCCAATGCCTCCCAGCGCGCGGCTGTCCCAACGATTGTTCCCAGCACGGTGCCTGCCAGGTTACCGGAACAGGGGCTGTGGCGACCTGCTACTGTGACAGGGGCTGGGACGGGGCGGACTGCTCCCAGCCGAACTGCCAGGATCTAGACGATTGCGGTGAATTTGGCGTGTGTGTTGGGCCTAACGTCTGTAGGTGTAGGAACGGATGGCAGGTAACAAAAACTAAAACAGATTAAATGTTGATAAAATCATTAAATATTAGTTAATGATTGTATCAAATCATTATTAAATATACGTACAATCAAGTCTAAGTTCAAGATTTCAAAGATTAGTCTTTGTTGCATTGCCTGATAAATATCATCAAGCAATTATATTGCTACTATTGCGCACCAGTTTAGCCATGTTAAGTAGCCAAGTTAACGTTCAACTCGTTTAAGATGTTAATGCTAACATCAGTTAAAATAAATGAATTAAGGGACTTAGCAGTAACTTGCAGCCATATTACGATTGAACTGAACCAATTGATAACGTTTTGATCGATTAATTTTTTTCATAAGTTCTACTTATTTTCAAAAACATCAAACATGCATTTAAGATAGCTTGTCATATTTGATTCTCATGACTTGTTACTAATGATAGCTGATACTTTCTTCCGCAGGGTCGTGGATGCACAGTAAGTTACTGCAGTAGGTTCAGCACGTGTAAGTCGTGTGTCCGGTCCGTGGGCTGTGGGTGGTGTGACCAGACTCAGTCCTGTGAATCTGGCTTGTACGGCGGACCTGACGTCATCCCCTGTCCTACATGGTTCTACCACAACTGTTTCACTGTCGGTAACAAGGGGCTCTGCTCCGACCATATAGAGGTATGTAAAACGGATATATCAATGTTCATCTATATTTGTCTATCTTCATATTATTATTACCAGTATGTATGCAAACACAATAATTGCATGAAATACGTCGATGAAAGTAGATACGAGTATCCAGGTAATGAGATACACAAGAAAACTGTTACTCAAAGTCTACCCAGTAACGTGGGTAAATGTTTTCTTGCGACATGTTTCCAAACAAAGATCCTACGTCATAGCCATGCTTGATAGGTACATGTATATACATAATTGGCTGACGGTATTGGAATCGGTACAGGGAAGGGTGTAATTGATGATCACGTTGTTGTGCCCAGGTTGTTGACTGTGAATCTCGGCAGTGTAACACGTCATTGACGGGTACTACTGTTGAGTCATGTCTGAGGTGCGAGGACGTGGAAGGGTGCTTTATGGACACGGTGGGTTGATTCAGTTAATGTAACTCTGAAATAACTTTCTATATGACTACGAAGCCTGCTCTCTATCTAACAAGTTCAACTGTTCTTGATATATGCGTGAGATGCCCGGTCTGATAAACATGAGTGTACCTGGATCTACAGCTTACAACTACTGAATAAAATGTGTATCGTGACTGGCATACTGGTATAAATAAAGTACTAACATTAAATGACTTGATTTTGTTTCCAGGAGGACGGTTACTGTAAAGTCTGGGACCAGAGCCGATGTCCAAAGGGTTTTGTCTACCCTCTCTACAACGACACAACGCGCATTGAGAAGATCCTGACCGCTCACAACGTGAAGTACGTCCCGTCAGACGGCGACCCTCTGTACCACTGCCGGGTCCGCTTCTCGTCCTGGGGCGCTACCCTGTTCATCCAGGAGGGAGAACTGGACGTGCAGCTCGGCCAGGTGCTGTCCAGTCCTCAGGCGGGAGGCGTGCTGCACAAGGTCGAGCAGGTGGTGACGGAAGGTACGTACATACGTAGTATGATGTAGCACATGTTCTGTACAATTACTTACGGCTAGAGAATAGAGTTCTCCTTCATCTTCTTCTTTTCAATTGTCTGTTGCTTACGTTTTGACCAGGAGCCTACACCTTAGTCGCTGCGCATCCTGCTACCCTGGAGGACATGTTCAACTACGCGGACTTCAGCCAGAGGGTCCGGCTTGAGCCAGTCGTGGACTTCAGCAGCATAGAACAGGAACCGTCGCTTTCTGTCATACAGAGCGTCATCCGAGGGAACGGAACGTTTCAAGGAGACAACACGCACGTCATAAATCCTGGTAAGCCGCCCCAAGTTTACAAACTGAACATTCATTGAGGCTGACCGAAAAAAGCTTGCTTTGTCTACAGGAACAAGTGCAATCATACCAAACAAAACGTGACCAATACTTTTTTTTGAGATAATGGACAAAGCTAACCTAATGATTTAAGTCCTAGTTTGCCATTAACTTTAAATTTGTTTTGTTTATCTCCTAAGATGTCAGGGTATATAAATGTGTGGGACCCAGCGGTAGCCTGCGCTTGGTCTTCCGTGAGAGTGATCCTAACCTACCGCTCATCAACCCCGGGGATGTCATCGTGGGGAACCAGAGTAACGGGATGCTGGAGTTCGTGACCAAGATGTCCAACACAGCCTTCGGTACCGTCATCCACACAAACCTGGCAGACTGCTCTAGTGGGATATATAGGTACAGCTAATTATTACCTGCATAATATTATCTTTTCATTTTGGTATATTGTATTAGCTATCAGCTACATGTATATAACTTACTGAATGCCATAGCCCACCTTACCAGCTTACGTATTAAACCTGTTTTCTGAACAGTATTCAGGAGGAGTTTGAGACCGTGAGTGGACACACCGTGCCCCCTCCCCTGTCGTGCTCGGGCGGCCCCACGGGTGAGACCGGGCTGCTGATTGCCGAGAAACGGGATCTCCTGCTGCAGCTGGGCAGTGTGGTGGTGGGCAGGAAAACCGGCAGGTTCGCCGCAAAGGTGCGCAGGCTATTTCTACTGTAGAGCTAGAGTTTTGTATATGCCACAGATTAATCAAATACTTACCCGTACTGTTCAATCAATCCACTGTTCCAGGTTCTGTCTAAACGTGTGAACTCTGGGTTCATTGTCATGGAAACAGAACCTATAACCATTGGCACCTCAGAACTCCAAACAACTCCAACAAGTGCCGGAAACAGTGCAATGAGATGGGACATAGCTGCTGAAGATGTCGTTATGGTGAGTTCTATTTGAAGATAGTAAATTGACCATATTTTGTAGCTTACATTTGATAAAAGTTGAATGGATTGTAGCAGAACGTGCATTACGAAATGACTATTTAGTATATATTTATCACATGGTTTCTTAAACAATACAGGAGCGAGCATTCCACCTCAAAGCTAGCGTAAACGCCAGCTTCACCGCCGACATCGGCATGTCTGACACCCTGTCTATGGTAGGGTACCGCAGAAGGACACTGGAGAAGGCTGAAGTCCAGTTTATTGGAGGGAATGTGGAGATAGAACTGGCAGGAGAAGCTGAAACATTCCGACGGTAAGCAAAATGTAGTCTTTATCTTATATTCTGTTATGGGTATGTAGAAGTATTCTGCGTTTAAATAACGTCAACTTTATAACATCTTGGTGTTGCTTTCTACCTCCTTCCTCTGTAGATTCTTGTCGACTTACCACGATAGTTTATTGCTACAAACCAATAAAGAGAAGGTGCGAGTCTGTATCATGGACGACGTCTGTATCCCAGGGGAGAAGTGGGCATCAGTTTCCCTGGAATACGCTCTATATGCATCGGTAAGATGTTGTTCCTCTGTATATTTGCCGTGTCACGTTTCTAGTATGACATTTAACTTGCTATGAATTCCAACCTCTTTCAATATCGATGTTGCAAACCAACATGGTAATGGATTTAATTATCTAAATCATTCTAACAGTACTGAATATATCCATTTGATCATACCATGCATTAATTTGGGCATATTCTGAACTCCAGTCAGCTGGAACTTTGAAGATGTCCGGGACGGTGAGCAAACCAGACATCGACGCTTTCGCCGGATGGAGTCCACAAGATGGCAGTCGGTGGTTTCAGTTTGACCAGAATGAGGAGGCGGTTAGTTTATTTCATTTTTTGAATGTTAATTGTTGGCAAAGGGAAAACTATAACAATTTTGTTCAATATGTGGATTTTGGCTTTAAATGGGATCAGTGGCATTTTCAGCATACATGTATTTTTAATTTTATGTGCATATATGTATACAACAGTCGTCCGCAAGGATCTCCATAGCATCGTACGAAGGTGGGGCGCAGGAAAGCGATAAGTTCGTTGTCATGGAGATGGTGGCCACGCCCACCTTTTACCTGGACCTGCCTGTGAGGGACGAAACTGAGGCAGACACGGCCACAGCAGGACTTCAGCAGCTGTTTGGTAGGTGATGTTATTCGCTACAAATGCACTTCCGTCTGGCAAATTATGCACGTCATGTATAAACTCATGCCACAAGACCTATTTACCACGTGCCTTCAAAAATCATGACCATAGCATTTCGAGAAGACGAGATATCAAACTCGTGAATACCGCCGCAGTTCCGAAGAAATCCACTAAAAGACTGACCTTTGTATTTCCAACCCCAACCTACCTACTAAATATCACCAAGATGCATCCCCATACCTCCAGTTACAACAATTTACAGAATAACGCAATCACCACGTATATTTCACACATCACATAACCTTCTTGACGATTTAATTGAATAATCTCAATTGAATATCATGATTCATCAACAGGTAATGAGAATGAAGACGTCTTTCCTTACCGCATGACGGCGTCTGTTGAGGCGAAGGCTCTGTTGAGGACGTCCACAGAGACATGCTCACAGGCATGTCCACATGCCGACCGACCACAACGGGTGGGGGTGACGTCACAGTTAGACTACCTGAAGGGACGGTTTGAGGTGGATCTTTTCACTGTGGTCCACTCGGAAGAAAAGGAATGGAGGGACGGAACGTGGATGGACTCAGACCTGTAAGTTGTCAAAGGCGATACAGAGCTCAGTTTCAAATAAAATAGACGAATACCTGTAGCTGCATTACTTGTGCGTTCTGGTATGACAATGGTCTATTTGGTTCAAGCGAATATCGTGTTCTATTGTGTCACCAGGTATTGTGCAGCCCAGACCACTGACATCAACACCTGTGCAAAAGTTTGTCTCTGTCCCGGCGGAGAGGCTTCCTTACCACATCCTACCGACACCAGCGTCTGCCAATGCCCTTGTACCTGCCCAGATGGAACACCTAGTTCCACCGTAAATCTTTAATCTATGTCTATCACCCTAATCTGTACAACAGCAGTCTAAACTTAATACATCGTGTAGTTTGGATGTCATTGCATCTCAAAGCTTGTAAATTTTGGATAGAATTACATGTAGCATATTCGTAGTTAACATCTAATACTTACTAATTTCCTAACGTGCAAAGCGATATCAGGCATCAACTAACATTGTGCATAACGTTACATAATGTCATATATCATACAGCATCCCGACAGCCCACTGGCAGATAAGTGTAACTGTGAACGGTGTCCGGATGGGTCCATGAAGGTCCCGGATCCGGAATCAGGCCGGCTCCGCTGCCCGTGTTTGTGTGCCGACAACAGTACCAGGGAGATGGTACCGGGCGGTAATGGGGAATGTGACGTAAGCACTGTTCATCATCGCAATACTAGTAGTTTGCTGCTTATAGCACTGCAAATTATATATATAAATGATAAATTGAATGATATAAATGAATAAGGGGATGTAAAAAGTAGCATGACCAAAGTGTTTGGTTATAGTTAATTCACGTTGATTGTAACTCAGACCTACATGTACTCTGTGCTTCAGTGTTCCTGTGAATGTGCGGACGGCAGCAGTGACGTCATCGCGGCAGATGGCAGGTGCCCCTGCAGCTGCAGCTGTAACAACTGTCAGGAGTCCGTCCTGGGTCCGGACGGCTGTCTGTGTTCAGACAGGTCAGGACTCTTACATGTGGTCCAGTCATAAGAGATGGTTACTGATGTAGGAATGTGACATACAAACAGTATTTAGGACTTCTACAAGAGAATTTCAGGAGTAAACTTAGGTGAACTATTAGAATTTTGAAGCTTGACCGAAAAAACAACAAATTTTAATTGTATTTTTTTTCAACATTTGTCTTCAAACAATGGCAATTTTATTTCTGTTGTAACTAACTCAAATTTATGTCGCCTGTAGCTGCCCTGACTGTGAGAATGGAGAAGAGCCGATGTGGGTGGGCTGTAGCTGTAAGTGTCCACAGAAGACTGAGTGCGGGGCTCCGCCTACATGTGTGGTGGGCAGGATGGGCGTGGACTGTAGACAGCCTGACTGTAGACCTTGTCAAGGTACGATTACAACTTTGAGGTTGAACTTATAGTAGGAAAATCTTCTCTAAAGTGGGACAAGGCTGAGAGACGGCTGCCAGTGACATCCGTCAAAACTCCATCCATAATACTATTATATTATAAACACTATCTATTGACTGTTTTATCTGTCTTCCAAGACTGCAGTGGTAATGGCTGGTGTGTGTCCTCGGCTGACAGCTGTCAATCATCCTGTGTTTGTGGCGCTCAGTGGTTTGGGGACTGCTGTGAGCTGAGAAGACCGAGACCAGTAGGAGGAGATCCACATCTTGAGACTCTCGATGGTATGGATCAGTCCATACTTTTCACCTAAGGCTCTCCTTCCTCTGACAATATAATTTACATTCAATTTTATGAAATATAAGGATATGTTTAGTTTGAATTTCATACATGTGATCGATGGGGGTATCATGCCAAATTATTTTCCCCAGGTTTTCCATTTGACTATCATGGCATCGGAGAGTTCTGGGATTGCAAAAGTCCAGAAAACGACTTCGGCGTGCAGACCCGCATGTTCGCGTACAGCGGCGCCTCTCTGATCGGGGCTGCTGTCGTGAAGACCGGACACAGCGTCGTGACCATAACAACACCGGAACACGCGACTGAGAACGACCTGCCGAATTTAAGGTACATTCCAGTGGCAATGACAATTCTCCACAACGTCTGTGGAAAAGAAGACCATCCTTTGAATTCCCAAAATGCACAGCTCGTCTCGGCATTCGGGTGACACTCTTGTTGCAGGTCACAAAAAGTTTTAAATTTAGTACTTTGTACCAACATGTAGAATGCTGATGACTGAGCAGAACGAGAAACTTGGTTCTACAGTAGATTGGTGTTTGACGTTCTGGTAATATTAAATTTCTTCACCTTTTATTTCTTATGACCCAGGATTGACGGCAGTCTCCAGCCCGTCAGCTCGGGACAGAAGTACGTCCTGAACAACGGCACGGTCCATCTTCTGGTGGAGATCCCGAGAACCAGAGGGTCTCAGTCCGGGGAGGTGGTACTCTTTTCATTCACTTTTGACTCAGGTAAGGCCATGTAATCATAGATTTGTAATCTCTAAATTTAAATAAGACATGGCTACATGTTTAGTTTGTGTCAATCTGTACGATTCTATGATCATAGACCCAGAACGTGGTACAAGTCATTTCTGATTCCTTTCTACTTCTAATTGTCCAGGAGCATCTGTCGCCTTTGACATTCGGCTCTCCCCCAGTATGGGTCGTCAGTACCTGAACATCATCTTCAGTCCGACTGCAGCCTTTAAGGAGAAGACGCAGGGACTGTGTGGATACATGGATGGTGACAAGGACAACGACTTCAGGGGACCGGACGGAACCTTGCATAGAGATGCGGCGTCATTCGCTGAGTCATGTATACTAAACTCCTTATACTTCTTCCCTTTTCCCTCTGTTTCACACTTTCTGTCATTGTATATGTGATTTACATGTTCAGTACGTAGATAACAACATTGCATGATGGGATATCAATGTTTTCTTGTTGTATTTACAAAGCTGCATGACATGCACCTTTATCATATTAAAAAAAAAATGTCCACACAGGGCGCATCATCACCACGCATAGCGGTTCTGGCCTGCTGGGTTCCTGGTCCTGGGACTCTTCCAACTTCCACAGCGATGACGTCATGGATGGAGCATATACCGACCCAAATCACAAACCAACATTAGGTTTGGCCGGACTCACACCGGAGCAGCGAAAGGTGAGACTTTTAGAGCTCCATTCTGAGGAATAGAAAAATTCCATATCCCTGTGTAGTCGTAACTAGCAACGTTTTCCTTCATCTTTCCTAATACAAGATTTTTGGTAGCTTTAATCATCTGAGTGGTTGAGGTGATGTATTTGTTTCCCCACAGGTGGCAGAAGAGACATGTGCACAGCTCGGCTTGTCAGGTGTCCTTCTGGAAGAATGCATTTTTGATGTCGCCATTACAAACGACAGGACCTTCTCACAACAGGAAGTCTTCAAACTCGGTACGTAGACTTGTGGTTCTCCTTACAAATCTATCACTGGAATTCTATGCATTATCAACATTAAGATCTTCCTCCAAACTGTTGTCAACGATTTGAAGAAGCGCCTACCAGTCAGTGGTTGTTGTAATCCGTTACAGGGTGTCCTTCCCAGTGCTCCGGTAGAGGGCGCTGCGTGAACAACACTTGTGAGTGCATGCCGGGCTGGACAGGTCCAGACTGTGACGTAGGCAACTGCACGGACTGTTCCGAAGAACACGGGAAGTGCGTCCTCGGGTTCTGCCAGTGCGAGCCGGGATGGGAGGGAACGAGCTGCTCCCAACGAGGTGCTTGAGAACATTTTCCGCCAAATGCCGTAATTATCATAATTTGAAGATATGTGGTAAATCTCTGAAATGATTTTGACAATTAAAAGAGATAAGAAAATATCAATGTTTGTCGTCCTCAGATTAACTCATCTATTTTCCCTCCATTTTTGGTAGCGACGTGCCATGCAGTTAACAACTGTACCGACGAGCAGCATGGATCCTGTGTGAAAACAAACGTATGTGCGTGCGTCCCGGGATATATAGGTAATTGCAATGCAATATCCTCATATATATACATTTTAGAGTCCAAAATGATTTGTTGGCATTACAAGAAAGCACCGTCATTTATGAGCCGAAAAAATGATTAGAATGATATTGCATGCATTGTATATGATGCTTGACAGTCGTTATGAAATGATATTTCCAGGTGCGGACTGCAGCGAGGTTCCCACCTGTTACAAGACGGATAACTGTACCTCCCGTGGCGTCTGTGTGGATCACGACACGTGTCTGTGTGAGGAGGACTATACAGGCGACAAATGTGACAAGTTCTCCTGCAAGAACCTCGACAACTGCACAGGTAACAAACAAAACTAGCACGCACTTTGATGGGAGCAATTTGTCATAGAGCAAAACAGTAAGAGAAATTTGCTATGGCCGTATGCTACTAGAATAATTCAATTCCATGAAATGCTGATGTAAAATGTGCTAATGACTTACTATACAAATGTCCTAACCGTGGGCATGTACCCGAAGTACATGTAGTAGGGAGTAGGGCCTTTACGTACCGTCTGATGCAGGTGAAGTCTCCTGATGCAAAGTTAAGTAACTGATCAATAGACCCTAGTTAGGTTGCTTTATTGTCGTTATACAGGACATGGGCTCTGTGTGGACATTGACGTGTGCGCCTGTGACTGGGGCTGGGCCGGGAGCTCGTGCGCCTTGCCTGACTGCCCGTTGGTTAACCACTGCTCCCGTCGGGGAGACTGCGTCGCGCCCAACCTGTGCCGCTGTTACCCGGGGTATGACGGGAAGAACTGCAGCCTCGTACATACCTGTCCTGAGCTGAACAACTGTAGCGGGAACGGGATTTGTGTGACGAACGAGTCGTCTGGAAGTCATGTGTGCAGGTACCTGTCTCTATTAGAGCTTCTTACCCAATCTTCTTACCCAATCTTAGTTTAGGGAGGAGGTGTAATGGTGATGGTAAAATGAACAAGAAATACATTGTATAAGTTTGTATTAAAATTGACTGCTGTACAATATGAGAAAGAAGGATAAAGTGAAAAATTTGACCGTTTTTTTGCCCTCAAACACAGGTGCTTCAAGGGTTATGACGAAGATGATTGCAGCAGACCTGACTGCTCCGGCCGGAACGACTGTTCAGGTCACGGCGTGTGTGTGGAGCCTCTGCTGTGTGAGTGTGACCAGGGGTACGGCGGCGTCAACTGTAGCGACTTCTCCTGCCAGAAAAACAACTACTGCTCAGGTAAGAATATCTTCTTGGTTGGGGACGTCGACTTTGGACTACACACTTTTCTGGTATTTTTCCAGTGATGGCAATGAGTAATATTGGTCTTGGTGATATTGGCCCGCTTCGTCTCAATTGATAAGGTTACATTTCATTGCTGTATTGAAACGTATGTGTCATCTATGTTCAGTTTCGAGATCCTTCGATTCATGATAAACATATTATGTACTGTGATTTACTTGTGTTTCCTATGGCACAGAGAGTGTGATATTGGTCTTGCCAGTTGTCTTCTAAAGCCTCAAAATCGGTTGTACGAGTTTCAGTGCCGTATTGAAACGTGACTTTATGTAACATTTATGTGCAGTTTGGAGATCTTGGAACGTGATGTGGTCTACTTAATGTTTCAGGGCACGGAGAGTGCACTGACTATGACGCCTGCACCTGTCACACGTCATGGTCGGGAGAGGCGTGTACCATCCCAGACTGCACTGCGGTGAGCAACTGTTCCAGTCGGGGAACGTGTCTCGCACCCGACACCTGCGCCTGCTACCCTGGGTACGAGGGAGACGGATGTGAGACGGAAAGCCCGCCAAATATCCACCGTCCCAACTTTACCCAAGACATCTACAGGATCCAAGTCGTGGAGAATACTCCCGTTGGAACGGTAGTGGCAACAGTGCGAGCAGCTGACAACGACACCGGCATAAACGGCGAGGTGAAGTACAGGGCGGTTGAGCTCACCAACACTACAGCACTGACCTTGGTCCCCGGGACAGCAGACATTGCCACAACCATGGAGCTAGACTTTGAAGCCATCGGAGACAGAGAGTTCGAGTTGATCGTTGAAGCCATAGACGGGGGCGCGCCGACACTAACCGGAACGGCTACGGTTGTCATGACGGTTACAGACGACAATGACAACATCCCAGCGCTGAGCATAGCTGAAGAGTCCGAAGTACATGTTGTGTTGAGCGCTCCTATTGGCCACGAAGTCATCACCATCAACGCAAGCGACCATGACGCGTCTGCATCGTTCTCTAACGTGACATTTAGTCTTGCGTCAGCGAATGATTTCTTCGTCATTGACGAAAGGAAAGGACGCATACAGGTACAACGTGCCTTGGAGATAGGCACGTATCCACTAGAGGTTGTGGCGAGTGATGGCGGATACCCAGCTAAATCGCGAAGAGCGACAGTTCGAGCCGTTGTTACACAGATAAGCGCCAACACTCCTCCTGTCTGCCTGTCACAAGACGGCCCCGCACATCTCTATGCAGGCTTCAGCAAACCCGGCGACGTCATTACGACTGTGTCAGCACTGGACCGCGACACTGGAACAGCTGGCCATCTCCAGTACAGCATCAGTGATAGGAAGGGTAACCTGTCAAGTGAGTTTCAGGTGAATCCTAGCACAGGTGACATCTACTTGACAACCTCACTGAACGATTCTCCCATCAACATGTCCTTCGTGTCACTGACCGTGCGAGCTGCGGACCTTGGCTCACCGCCATTGGACTGCGACCTCCGGGTGAACGTTGTCATCACGAACGATCCATCGCCTCCAGTCAACGTCACGTTCCCGCCGGAATGGTTCCCCACAGAGACGACAATCGTTCCCCACACAGGCAGTCTGCTTACAACAACCCTCCAAGGTCTGAATACATCCGTCCAAGGTCTTAATGAAACAGCCCATGACCAGATCGGCACTACCGTTGAGACAAATGGAGAAGTAACTGCACCTACCACAATCGGTAAGCTTATTTATACATAATTATGTCACACGACTTTACTTCATAATTGACAAGAGTACTCATGCCTTTGTAAGCCTACTTAGTGTTATTTGTGCTTTTAAGATTTTCTTGTATGTATCATAGACAACCTGTTTGTTACAGACACCAATGATTGAATTCTGAGTTAATTTACGCATACTGTTTCTTCGTGTGCTGATTGTCTAAACGCCTTTTTCGTCAACAGGAGCTTTATGTCCCACAGTTGCGACATTGTATTTTGTCATGTTCTATAAATAACCAAGCGAATCTACGTTTGTAGGAGCAATACCAGCCCAGCTGAGCTGGTACCAGCGGCCGGAGTACATCGGCGCCATAGCGGGAGGTGTCGCGGGTGTGGCACTTCTGACGGCTGTTCTCGTCTACGTCATCAAGCGTAGGAAGACTAAAGTCGTACCGGAGGAGGAAGAAGAACCCCGGGCGGAAACACCAGATCTTGAGGAACGCCGGAATCCGCCCCAAGCTTGGGTTTACAGGAACCGTGTTTTCCGGTCTTATCCTGCCGAGCCAGTCTTGACATGATCAAGTGTTTGTTAGTGTCAAGTGTGATAATTAGAAGTCAAGGTTTTTTTTGCTTCATCAGTTTTGCCTTTGCTTGAAGTGTGTGTTCAGTGAAACGTATTTTATTACAATTATTATAATCAAATTGAATTTTATTACACTTTATCCTCTTCGTATCAATTCCTTTATATCATATGCGTGATCATTCGGTATACTTCATATGTGGATTTTTAGTGAAAAAGGACCTCAATACTAGTATTAGTTTATCTAAAAGGTAAATTAATGCAGATAAAATGTAATCATTAACAGTTACAATTTGTTAAAGTGTGTGGATCATTCTAAATATTACGTTATATGTTAAACGTCACATTACTAGCAAAGCTAAATGTAACTGAATGCAGATAGAAGTATAAGCATTGATAGTTACAATTTGTTTAAGTGTGTGGATCATTCAAATATAACATATTACATTCTATTCCTCATTATTAGCAAAGCGGATGAATCATAGTAATGTGAAATGCGAAAGATCGGTTATTTTCTGTATTTGTGTTAAGATAATATAACATTGATTATATTCTTGAATTGCTTTTATATTATGTTGGTGTGGAAGTGTGCAGCAATAAAAAAGTCTACCGACGATTTCTTGTTCGCCTTCTATCTCTGATATGAAAGTGTGCGGAGAACAGCACAAGAGACACATGTGTTAGCTAGTATGTAGCTTGAAGGTAGCACCAAGGATTAATCTATATATTTGTATGGGCCTTGTATGTGGATGGATACTAACCAGTACCAAGCGCAGATTGTCTGTTTGCATGTGGAAGAGCGATCAGCACCAAGGACGGGTACCGTGTTAGAGGGTATAACGTACAGTAACGTGTCCTGTAAGTGGAGCTAAGCGCGACCGATGTGTGTATGTAACGTAAGGTTAAATTTAGCATCAAAAACAGAGAAGAGGTAGGTAACGCTACATGACTATGTGAAGTGAGAGTTGTGGGGCAAACTTTCAAACATAAACTGTGAACTGAGTTCTTACGGCGACTTTCTGATGCTGACGAATATCGCACACCCACCCACATGCAGACAATAATTTGCTGAGATACGTATCATGCGTATACAGCAATGTTATGAACATACTTGAAAACCGTAGATGTGCCTATCCCTGAACCTTTTGCGGAGTAATACGACCCGGTGGTGACACTGTTTCAGGGACAGGTAAATATTGTCCCAGGACAAATGTAGTGGGTCCGCAGGGGAGGCACAAAGTCTTCATCACAAATATGGCGTCTTCCGGAGATCCCGAATTCGTGAAGAAGGCTAAAAACCACCAGTTTGAAGGTTTCACCAAAGGTACGCCTGGAGCTGTACTGTTACACGTCTTGTGAAAAGATTGTTTACCGTTAGATATCTCCTTTTAATATTATACTCATCCGAAACGGCAATAATACGCCCCTCTATCTGATATGGGGAGGGAGGGGGGGGCGGATTTGGATCAAGTCGCGCACGTATAATAATTTGATCGATAACGACAACGTATGTGCAATATCTTGGAACGCTATCTACCAAGCAGTTACCTCAACTGGTGCGTGCCTGTAATATACTTCGGTAGCTACGTCGATAATTAAGATTCTTAGTTTAGATATCAAAGCTTGGATATAACATGCAAGGCGGACAGAAAAGGTTCGTTGTAATGTAAAGGCTGATAACGTAAGAAAGATATGACATCAGATGATACCATACAATAACATAACTGTGTGTGACGTTCGTTTTGCTGACATTTTGATATGTGGAGACATTTTTATAGTAGGTTGTTTATAGCACTGCAGAATTTATTTGTAGCTGATATTTTTTTGTTGTAGGCTGAAAATATATGTAATATTCAACTTGATATAACATTATAAGGTGGGCTTGATTTGATTAATACATATAACATTACATGGCAATCTGTTTATGTAGAGCATTAATCGGTCAAACATAAGCTGTCTGTTGTAAGTACGTTCTTCACTTGATCATATGCACTTGTTGCTACACAATAGCAACAGTTTGAACACCTGTTTATCTGGATATGAGTTTTACATTGTCCTGAGAGGTCATAAGGCCTATAGAATGCCACAATCAACATATTCAATATTCCAGACATTTGGGGACCATAAATGGCACAGCCTGAGATAAGATTACAATTATGTTTATTCCTGGTGTTTTTCCTCCCCCCAGAGTTGGAGGGAGAGTGGCAGGGCCCGTTTGTGTTCATCCAGGCAGCTGACACTCAGTATGGCATGATCAATGACTGGGAGGGGAGGGGTGATGGGAATGAGTGGGAGGAGGAGATGTCCCTCACCAAGAAGGCCATCCAGGCAGCCAACACCATGGAGCCACGCCCTAAGTTCTTCATAGTGTGCGGGGATCTCGTGCATGCCTGGCCAGGTAAAGGAAATAAGATAGAACTGCATGCATGCATATAACATTACAGGACTGGTATATGGATTATGTAAGGCAGTGCCTGCATTGCACAAAAAGGCACGAAAGGTTTGAAAGGTTATCATAACTGGAAAAAAAAAAGTTTGAAAGTAATTTGAACACTTTTGTTTTAGTATTGCAACTAGTCTGTGTGACGTTAAAACTGTATCAAGACTTATTAATTAGCATACTTCATGTGACGTTAGATAAGTTTTCTTGATTAAATTTTCATTGAGAAATTTCATACGTTTTTCTTAATAAAATTGCAGTAAATCATATTTTGCGGCAATTCCATAGGTGGAAAATATCGCGAGGAACAAGAGCGGGACCTAAAGGCAACCTTCACAGACCTGAGATCAGACATCCCGCTGGTGTGTGTGTGTGGGAACCACGACGTGGGGAACAGTCCCACACAGGAGTCCATCCTCAAGTACCGCGACAGCTGGGGCGACGACTACTTCAGCTTCTGGGTGGGTGGGGTCAAGTTTCTCGTCATCAACTCCTCCTACTTCCCGTCTAACTACTCGGACCCCTCCGTGGTCGGGGAACTGAAAAAGGAGCACGACGATTGGTTGGATACAGAGTTGGAGGAGGCCAAGAGTTCCGACTGTCAGCATCTGGTGATCTTCCAGCACATTCCCTGGTTTCTGAAGTCTGTGGACGAGGACAACGAGTACTTCAACATCGATCGGGATGTTCGGAAGACAATGTTGGCAAAGTTTAAGGAAGCAGGTAAGTGTGTAAATACCAGTGGAAACATATCTTCCACTGGTCATGACCGAGAAGGCTGACACTATATATGTACAGTACTTACAGGTTCATTGTACCAGGGAAATTCCCCTAACTCTTTTTGACAAGCACAATGAAGAGTGGACGTCCTATCCTAAGGACGGCGACCCTTTGGGACAACATCTGGGATTCAAACTCCTAACCTCTCAATCCAGAGGCAGGGTTGCTGACCACTGTTCATGTCTATGAAACTTGTATTTCAAATATGATGTTCTCTGTTTTCCAGGTGTTAGAACCATCTTCTGTGGGCACTATCATCGCAACGCAGGAGCGTTCTATGATAACATGGAACATGTCATCACGTCTGCCGTTGGCTGCCAGCTGGGGAAGGACAAGTCCGGGCTACGGGTGGTAAAAGTGACGGAGGACGCCGTGGCGCATCAGTACTACGACATGGACAGCATTCCGCAGAAGGTCGACTTCTGAAAGGTACTGTAATTCCTGATTTGTTCACTGTACTGATAAGTTCACTGTTTTCACTGTTGCTTCTGTACAGTGAACTTATCATTACAGTTAACAAATAATTCCTGGACTTTCTTTTTTCTGCACCTGTCACCACCGTGAACATATAGTTCCGTGAACATGTCCATTTTTCTCAGACCGTGAAATTTTGCTACCGTGAACATAAAGTGAATTACAGTACTCTAGTACACACCTGCAAAAGTACACATTGTGCAAATATGTCAGATGTATGGTGACAGGAGGTACATGTAATGAAGGCTATTGTGATGTGGAAACATTAAATCACTGAAAGTTGCACTGACAAGAAATGAAGAGTTGAGCCCAGATGTAGAAGAAATAAGAAAGTTATGTTTAAGTGGCTGTCAGGTGAAGGAATGCCTTTCTTGATATCGTGAGACTTGTGGTGTTATCAATGTGGCTTCTCTGTGATACATTGTCACTAGTACTATATAGTTATGTTGTCTGGTGGGTGCTTTAAAATGGTAAGTCTTTGAAACCCATTCAATCATCAGAGCAAATGTACATGTGTCTTGCCATGTCTTCATTGGAAAGTAGTCAGATGAACTTAAAAACACCTCATATTTTATTTATAATGGTGATATCGTAAAAAAACTTCTCAAACCACTTGAACACAAGAGAAAAGTTACTCTGTTACCTGAGGGCCACTTGACTCATTCATGCTTAATATGGATAAAAGTTCCATGTATAAAGGTGTCTACATTGTGTAAGCCCAGTGCATTGTTTGAACTGTTTTGGTTTCTCTGCTTTTGGAGGTGCCATTTTCCATATTGAGCTTGAATGACACTCAACAGGGTATTAAAGAACAGTGGTCAATTGTCCAATTGCAAACTGTACATGGAACAGTTGACAGTATATTTCTATGGGAATCCATGAAATGTTGTCTAATATCATATTTACATATCACGGATGCAGAGATGTGTGGTAATGCAACTACTACATGTAGTGTTCTGGCTATCGGTAATTGATGAATATAAGGCCACTTGAACAAATAATGTTTGTCATGTGCTTTGAAGTCAATTAACTCAGTAACTGTTGATATGTACCAGTATTTAGTGTACAAGTACGTACATGCTCTTGAGTTTATGAACAAAACAGTATATGTAAAGATGTAGAGAACAGAAAAAGTATCTTTATGTTTTACAATGATATATGATGTATAATTATATTATTTTCAAATTTTGATGTGCGAACATATTATTCCAAGATGGCTGGTTTATTGTGTATTTTCTGAAATGCCAGAGATGTGTTCAATTTTTATGTTAAAATTATTTTGATTATGGCACGTAATATGAAGATGTGTTTTAACAAAAGATAATAATTATATTTTCTGACAAACATATCAATAACTACTGTAGGTTATTCAAATTATCACTGCATTAAGTAACTCTTCTCAGATGTCATCTGTAGCATACATGCGATTGCCATGACGTCACAGCCAGCAAGTGGTAGGCAAAAAGTGGGTGACGGTTGGCTGATTTGCCTACCAATAATTTGCATGTTAACAAAAACTGCAATTGCTCATATTGGTCTGAAGAGGAACTGGCTTGTAGACTCTTGCGGCAACCTTATTTTGCAATTACATGTACCTACTGACTTATACAGGCTTCTGTCACTTGCATTATGGCAGGTTTAACAAATTACATATTTCTGTTAAACTTGCCAGCATGCCAATGCTTTTAAATAACTCACTTTCCCACCAAATAATTAGTGGATATTCAAAGTAATGAAAGGTATGGGACCAGGCCTGATATTTGATATGTCAGAGCTGATTATATTGACCCTACCCTTGGTATATGCAAATTACTTAGAACATTTACAGTAACTTCTATTGTATTGGCTATCCCTGCTATAGCTGACTTATGTTCTGTGATTGACAGTTGGTTCATGTCTGGCCCACTGCAGGGACCTACAATATTTCTCTGTTATGATATATGTTATGCCAAATGCAGTTATACTGGCTATAAAGACACAGATATGCACACAATTGTGTTCACAATTTTATGCCGATGTATTGCTCAATGTAGCTCAATTGTCAACAATTGTAGAGTAAAATGTTACTGTCTGTACTGGTTTGGTTTTGTAGGTTTAGGTGATGTCAAGAATAAGAGCTCGAACCTTTTCCAAGATTGTTGTCACTCCCATGTACAACTGATGTTGTGTTTGCCAACACAGTTCCAACTCCGGTATGATGATGTACATGGGCATTACTGTATAGCTGTAAACACTTCATCAGGACATGTTGTTATGGATGTAATGATGAGTACAATGTGTTTGGATACATGTGTGAAAAAATTCAAAGCTTTGTCTACATACCTTGATATGTAGTGCAAATTTCTCCATGTTTATAGAGTCCACTGTTACTTGATGTTAATATAAGTAATAATTGGTAAATGTCTATAGCAAATATATAAAAGTACTAGTAAACAACAAATGATAATTATTAGTTGAAGTAGAAAAAGACAAGCACAGAAAAATAAGACACAAGTTTGGATAATTTTCCAAACGGAGTACCACCTTCAGTTTGACATATTTCTGTTTGTTTGTTTGTTTGTTTGTTACACTTCTCAAAACTCAGGTAAAGGTTCAGGTCAAAGGTCAGGAGTTAATTAGTTTTTGCAGCTACAAAATACCTCTACAGTACAGGAGTACGTTTACATTGAACATACTGAACGAACAAAGTTTTAAATGTAAGTATGGCACATAGTATCAGTTCGGCTAAATGTGTGCGCTTTCTTTTATGTTTGTGTTAAATTCCATTGTGCATGTCGAATGCACATTGTTTTCATTTAATTCATATACATGATCGTTCCTAGAACCTTCAATGGAAAACTAATATTATGTTAATTGTGATTATGTCATTTACACAGACTTTGTGACTAAATATATGCAAGACAAATTCCATTCTTCATAGCCAAGTGAGTAAGGTGGACAATGGAAAACTGTAAAATGAAAATTGAAAGATTTTATTTATGCAAATTTGTTACCTACAGTATAGGAAGACCAACTGTTACAACACTGTGTGTAACAATGTCCACAATGGACACTGCACTGGCAAGTTACATGACGAATACATGCAAGTTTGGTATAATGTTATGTCAACTTTGTCAGTATTATAATATGCAACCATTCATGTTACAGTAAGGCAAGCAATGGTCAGCCATGTAAGGATCATTGTAATCAAGTAAGGAATTGCAACATTTTGTTTTGGTAAGAACCCGGCAAATATTACCATCAAATCAGGAAAAGTCAATGCTCTACATCTTACCTAGATATACATGAAAAAATATTGCTGTTTAAATGTGCCACAAACTATTATATAATATACTTGTCAGTTGACTAAGCTAATGTTGTGGTTGGCATCGATAAATAGCAAATTGTATTTGTTCCTGTGATACAACTCTACATGTAAATGTGCAAGCAGCATGTCCTGAGCATTGTTGCATTTCCTATGGCAATTATTATTACTGAACAAATGTAATAACCCTATTCTCCCATTTTTGTTGGGTCTGTTTGAGATGCAGGTTATTTAACTGTGGTTCATCATCATCATCATCGGTCGACCATATTGGTCGGGGTTATATTTTACAACAAATAGCATAAACAAACTGGCAGTCCAGTATGCTATTAAATTAACGCTTTTTCATTATCGTTTATAAACGAAAGTTTATCATCAGTCGGAATATTGGGGAGCATTGAAATTATCTAGCTAAATACATTATTCATTATACATATGAAATCATTGTATTCTCGACCAAAAGGAAGTCTTTTCCCACAATTTTCTACATTTGTCACGTCATTGGGTCCTTTTTTTCCACAACTTCATCTTTCTTGTTTCTTTGCAATTATGTGGCTTTTGTATAACTTTGTTGAGCTGTGCTCATTTGTTACCCTAAGGCTTACAAAGGACATTATACATCTAATGTTCTTGCCCTTACCAAGTTTCTTATACAATGTGACATCAATTTAGAGATGTCATGAAACACTGAAGCCTTCCAAAAATTAGTAATTCCAGAGTAAAAGAAAAACTTTAAGAACCTAAATCTTGGCTAAAACCTACATGTAAAACTCTTTGGTGCTTTACATTGTACCTTGAGAAGACCAAAGTGTCCGACTTGTTGTCAGCAAGCACACTGGTACACCGGCCAGTGCCTGCACTTTCAAACAAAAACTTGTACAATCACGACAACAATTAACTAGGTACAGATGCTAGAATTCTATCTATCATTAGAAGTGCAACATTGAATCAAAGACACAATTTTAGAAGTATCTTTTGGTACGTCTACCAATCTTTACATATTGGTATTTTGCTATACTAAGTTCACTCAACTCATACATGTACATGTATATGTATATGTACAAGCAGCATGTCCTGAGTCATTTTTGCATTTCATATGGCAATGATTATTACTGAACAAATGTAGTAGTCCCATTTTTGTTGGCTTCGAGCTGCAGTATTATATTATATTATAGTACGTAAGTATAACATTCCTAACAAAGGTAAATGATTTGGGCATTATTATCAATTTTTCTTAAACAAAGTCTCCTTATAGTTCCCCCTTCTATTGCTGTAAATGTTTACTTATTGTAACAATACAATATTGGCAATGCATATTGGATGAATGATTGAATTATAGTCAAAAGTAAATGACAGCCACAGGCTGAATTTCATATGACTGAATTATGACATCTGGATGTCACTGAGTAGAATCTGTCAGCAAGCCCTGAATAACAGGTGCCATCAAGGCAGCTGGCAGGAAAAGACAACCTGTGTTCCTAAAGTACTGTGATTCATGATTTTTCATGGTACTTTTATGCTCAAGGTTTTCAGTACCGCAAACTTATCATTACAAACAATATTTTGCTGACAAATATTTTTCTGACTTGCTTTCTTTCTGCTGCCACCATGAACATATAGTTCTGCAAATATTTCCTTTTTTCTCTGACAGCGAACTTTTGCTACCACAAACATTTTTAAGTGAATTACAGTATGGTAAAACTGACAGACGGATATGATACATGTACATGCATTACTAAGTTATAATTGGTTTTCCAGGACTTAACAATCTGAACACAGACAAAGCCTGAGTAAATCACAGCCCCATGTAGGATTGATGGCGTTGTTGTTGTTGTTGTTGTTGTTGTGTTGGTGCTTCTTGTTTGCTCTTCCTACGACCAAATGGACCTGACCGGGATGGCTTTGTAGTTATAGGTGGGTACGGGTCACTGTGGGTGGACAAGTGGACAATAAATAAGAAGCATGACAATATATATAATTTGAAACAAATAAATGTACACTCTCTTTTCAGACTGAAGTCACAAGTGGCTATTCATTCACATGTAATTAGATTTGTCCTATCAAAGTTTGATGTCCCAATGCAGCACAGTTTGCCATATCTCACTCACTTTTGACACCAAGCAATGTACATTTTGTAACAGCAGGGAATGGGAAAATACATGTTCATTAGTGTAAGTCTGACTCTGACTCTCAGGGATCGAACACACACAGCTCACAATCCAACACACAAACCACTGGGCCAAAAGGTCGGAGACCCTTGGGCTGGTCGGTTGGTGCTTACATGATGTGAACTTCAATGAAAAGCAGCTTGCAGGCCGATTTGAGCTACTCGTGAATAAAGAATGGTTCAAACAAACACATGTGTAACTCACCCGAAGAAGGGCAGCACAGTGACGAGTCTCTCCCTGCCTGCCCCGGCCACCAGACCCTGGGTGTTCTGTACCACCACGTTCATCAGGTGACGTAAGTAGTTCTGCAGTCTCTTACGACGGTCTTCCACAAACTTGGAGTCCTGTCAAATAGAGAAGGACATTCACATCAAGGACTGACACCATGTCTTATCAACACTATAGTTTGCACTGTCACATTGTTTTCAGCATACAATCATAATTATCTGATAATGTAGCAAAATGTTGCTGTCTGAGAAAAATGGAGGTGTTCATGGAACTATACGTTCACCGTGGTGGCAGGTGCAGAAAAAGAAAGTTGGTGAATTATTTGTTGCGGTAATGCTAAGTTTGACGGTACACGTAAATGTAACCACGAAAAACTGAACTCCCACAGACCTTATTTCCTATGGCCTTCTTCGGAGGGAAGCCCAGTGATGCCACTGAGGGAAACTTCTTCTTCATCTGAGAGTGGAGCTCATAGAACTGAGCATATCTCCTGTAGATGTTCCACTCTTCATCTCGTATTCTGATGTACACCTGCACAGAAAGTGGGTTGTTCAGTTAGTGCCCCCAGCAGTGCATAAAAGAAGTGCAGGTACAAAATGGCAAATCTTCGAAGCTTGTATGATATGCCAAGGGGTGGTTATATTGGCTTTACAAAATTAATACAGATACAGATTTTTCAGACAAATGATACACTTTACTGGCAATTGTGGCCTCTTCAGTGACTACAGGTATTTGAAACTGGTTTATGATTATTCATAACTTTTTACACTGTTATATTTGGTACTATATTTCCACTAGACTAAGTGATAATTGTGTTCGTAATTGTAAGTTTTTTTCTCAATCACCTGGTAAACATGGTGTGTGTCTGATGCCTTGCCACGTAGGAAGACTGAAGGGATCCAGATGTTAACCAGTGCTCTGGTCACCAGGCTCCTGTATAACAACACATACAATACATGTATCAGCCAGGGTGAGGTCAAAATTCTACAGAACAATTTTAGACAATTTTAACTACATTAAACATGTACATGTACATGTACATGCACATACAGCTCAATAGCTTAGTTATCTCCACAGTACAAGAGCCCAAATACTTCTAAGTTCTAAACTTTATCACATGAGCAACCAGAGTGCTAGATATATAGCATTGGGGTAGTTTTTGCATCCATTCAAAGTTGAGGCCATATAATGTTATAGAAATAATGGATCAGTGACTCACAGGTCTGCATCAGTCCCACTGGTTTCCTCTGTAACACTGTCTTCTGGTAGCTGTGGACAGAAAAAAAAAACTCTTTTCTATCACACTGTCCAGTATGCTGATAGAAATTTTATTCCAGAATACAAAGAATCAAGGTGTCCCCAACAACTTAACCTTTTCATTAGTTTGATGACTATATAATTTACACATGTAATATGTATAGTTGATAACCCAAACTCTGATACTATCGTTGACTTTACTCCCAGTAAACATTTCTAAGAGAATGACTCAAACTTACCGGTCCCCTGAGCTCCACCAGTTCCTCCTTCAGCCGCTGGATGAGGTTGTCCTTGGACAGCAGGTCCATGTGGAGGTGTTCATTGAACTGCATCAGTTCTCCATGCATCTCTGCCACCTACACAACATGCCCAGTTATAACACTGTTCTTACATAATACCAGATACCAATACACAATGTATATTGTGGCATACCCTTCCATATGTTATCGAAGATGCCAAAGACAAGAAAATGCATATTAATATTGCTGCTAAAAAGGAGCGTGAAAAATCATCAGGATAATGTTGACTCAGACTAAAGCTATGTACGTAGCAGGTTTTGATTATACTGTTGCAGGGGGTCCCTGACACAGATGGTGGGCAGCTAGTCTTCAAGTGACTCTGTCCAGCAGATCCACACCAGCAAGGCCACACTCTCTAATGTCCTTCAGACCTGACACACTACATCCAGGTCTTCTTTGGTCTACCCCAAACTCTGTTGCCTGTTTCACAATAAAGCTGTTAAATGATATCATACCTGAATGAGCTTCTCCTTGTACTGTGCAGCCTCCTCACTGTAGTCCACAGTTCCCTCAGGAGGAGGGGGAGGGGGGGCCGGCTGTTCATCCTCCTGTACCTTCACTAGGTCTGCCAGAACTGCAACATGCAGCACAGAGGTTAGTCATTTTTAAAGACTTTCCCAAAACGTTTTGACTTTGAATACAGCCAAAAACACCCAACCTACAGTTTCTTATACAATGATGTAGTACTTCATCAAAATAGTCAGGAAGACAATTTCTACTTACTCTCACTCCCCTGTGCCCCTTTCCTCTTCAACATCTGTACAGCCCCTACGTACTTCTTCAGCTGATGTTTCAGGACTTCATTCTCCCTAGAACAAAAAAGAGAAAAGTTAGCTTTCTTCTGAATCAGTACTATTCCAAAGAGACGCACTGTATGTACATATCAACTGCTCACTGACTACTAGTATATCAGTATCAATCAAACTTGATTAATAAGCCACATGCCATGAGACCTTCTGAATTGCTCTACAAACCTTGTTAGAGCCTGTATCTTGGCTGTGCTTCTCTCCTGTTGTAAACTGTGCTTCTTCTTTAGTTCCTCTGTCTCCACTCTTAACCTGGCTGAGTTTTCCATTTCTGCATCCAGCAAGCTTCTCATGGACCTTCATACAAACAATGGAAATCAAAACTCATCAGGTTTGAGTCAGCACATAGGAGAATAGACATCACAACAAAATTTATGGAGGTTAAAAAAAAATGACTTCTTGTTTTTTTACCTGTTTTGTTCCTCTACTTCATCTTTCCTCAACATCATGGCCACCACAGCTTGTTTCAACTCACCTGTTCAAGATAGAGAGAAGGGAAGACAAAATGAAAATCAACTTTATCTTACTGATTATGATAAAAAGATTATGATATTGCAAAAAAAATCTCTGCATAGCATTGATACAAATACAGGTATGTCAAAGGCTTATTTGATTCAAAGCTGAATGTACTTAAAGTTTCATGAATCCTTAATGGTGATAATTATATTAAGAAGTACTGATTTAGTAAATTTTTTGTGCCCATTCATGTTTTGACACATGGCTTTAAGTACACACAAAAGTGCCTTACTTGTTGACATGGTCTCATGTCTAGGTGAGGCTGGTAATGTAGCAACACTGCCATCTCCCTGTGTTCTCACTGAACTGTAACATGGAAACTTACAGTCAGTAACTAACATAGAAATCAATAGGACTCATCAGCAGTGCTCTATCCACCATCTGTCCTTCTGTTATTTGGCTGAATTTTGCTGCTCATGATGGGCAAACATCTTGCCCAATCTGTCATCTTTGAAGGACAAAAATTGCCATTTAAATATATGAAAAGAGATTTCCTTAAACTAGGCATTGTCTACCAGCAAAATTTGTCCCTGTAAATGCAAAAAAAATAGGATTTTAGAGGGTCAAGATTTTAAAATGTTCCTGGGGAACATGCCACAAAAAAAAAGATGACGGAAAAAATCAGACAGGCTAGAACACTCCTTATCAGGCATTAGGGCATTGTATATCAGAATGTAAAACAATCTAACATATCTAACATGCATAACATTTTTACTACAGGTAATCACATTTAGTATTACAAAAGTAATATGTACAAAAGTATCTGAAGAAGCATAAAGAAAGCAGATTCTAGGTGGACGGAAGAGATGGTGCAGATGTTGGACACACCTGGTGTGGATGTGTGAGGGCAGGTGTGCTGAAGATGGAAGTCTGAGAGAGGAGAGACACAGATTCAAGCACTTAAGCTACAAAAAAGGAAGGTAGGATGAAAGTAGAGCTACATATACATTGATACACATACATTGTTTCAGGACAGTCTTCACAATATGGTTCTGATTTATATAGGCCTTCTTTGTTACTCTGTCAGGACTACAGGAATATAGAAATAAAGAATTGACATTATAGATGCAGTCTAGATAGATCGGAAAAACATTTACCAAAGATATTGTGATCACTCTTTCCTTAACTGAATGTAAACAGCACCTCTAAATGATACTAACACAATTAATGAACAGTGAAAACACCATGGTATATACATGTGGTCACCTATGATAAACATCACACTAACCTGATGTCCAGGCCCTGTTGTGCCAGAGCAACTGCCATAGCTGCACTCTCCATGTCTGCTCCGTACTGAGGCAGGGAGTCTGACCGGGGAAATGACTCTGGTCTGGCGTGGGACTCTGACATCGTCTCTGGAAGTCAGTTTGCAGAGAATAATTATCAACACCCGTAGTCATACCATTCTTAAGTCACATGTAACAGAATCTGATACATTCTGTTATACATGTACTATGTAAATAAGGATGGACAACAATAATCCAATTATAGTCTGACAAACTGAGAACAGAGTCAGAAAAGTTGGTACATGTACCTGAAGATGTGGTGAAGTCGTCTTCTGCAGTCACAGGAAACAGATCAGCCGTCTCTCCCGTCCTTTCCTCTCCGTACAACATGAGATTCCCGGAGCCGTTATCAGACGACCTCCTGATGTCTTCCCCCATACTGTCCTCATCATACGACTGGGAGTCTGCCAGGTCCTTGGACCCCCCTGTACTGATGGACCACCTCGGAGCTGAGGGACTCCCTGACATCTCCTGGGAGGAAACTTCCTTCAGCTTCTTGCTGATGTAGTCTGTCTCGTCTTCCAGGGCATGCTGGTACTTCATCATGGACGAGTCGTACGGCGTGGGAGGCGGAGTCTTGACTGGGAAGGACGTGGAGAGGGTTTCCGGTGCGCTGGCGATCGTCCCTTCCTCCTCCCCTTGCTCCATCGACATGGCGTTCAGTCTCGCGTTCATGTAGTCCGAGCCTTCTAAGAGTTGACTTTGGTACGTCAACATGGCAGAGTCGTATGGAGTAGGGGGAGGAGTCTTTGTTGGGAAGGATGACGACAGATAAGACAGGTCAGGGCTGTCACTAGAGTAGCTCCTTGCTGGAACTTGATTATCAGGTACGATTGCTATAGGTGGGGATCCTGTTCCGAATTCAAGGCTTGGCTCTTTGACAGATCCAGAACCTTCATACGTTGGCTGTGACTTGGAAGCATAGAACGGGCTTGGTGGAGAGTCACTGTCAATAATGGTGGCCACTTTCTTTTTCTTCTTCTTCTTGTCCTTCTTTTTGTCTTTGTTGGAAGTCATGTCTGTAAGAAAAGGAGGTGCCATATATCAGTGCATTAGTTAGTACAAATGCATGTAATGACACACCAGCTTTGCAGGCATGTGGCATGGTGGCAGCTTGCTATATACATTTGTAACACTGAACGACTTGTTACACCTAACCTTTGAACATCTACATTGTAACTCTAAACATGCCTATATACAGATTGTGATACCGATATGTCTTAGTCAAGCATGTTCTGATGACAAACACCACTTATAGCAAGATAGCAAGACTGAAAGTACATGTACTACAGAAGACACTGACCTCCACTGGGCACATCTAATGCATACACAGGTTGTGGTTCCTGCCCAGGTTTCTGACTGCTAACACCGCTGGTGACATTCCCCACCATGGTAGCCAGGGGCTCCAGTAGGGAGGTGGCTGATGCCTGTTTTACTGTGTTCAGTTCTGCCTTGTCAATATTGATGGCAAACAGTATGGAACCCAGACCTAGGGAAAAACCAACAATGGTACAGTCACAGGTTTACACATGTACATGTAGAGAGGGCAACAACCTTTCTTATTTCAGCTTGCTGGAATTGTTTGGTTACATTTCAGATAAACATAATTCACATAAGGGAAAGATTAAGCAATTCAACCCATGCAAAAATCTGGCGGAAGTTTAGGTGGTATATTGTATCTAAGTACTGAAAGGCACCTATCTCCTAGTTGTTACAACTATCCAGGGGGGAAAAACAATATTGTAGTAGCAAGACAATTTATGATGTCACGAATTTGTGAAGAGGTCACCATGGAAACTATAAATATAAAACTGCCTACAAGTTTTTGCATCTAGATTATACAGACATGACTCTTCTGTCACACCAACAGAAGAGAGAATCTATAATCAGACAGATGTTAGTGTTGTTTACCTGCTGCCATGTTAGGAAGCATGCTGGACCTCTCATCATCTAGGACAAAGGCCCAGTCATCATAGTGTTGTCTGGAATCAACAGTATTGAACAATGTTAGACAGTTCCTCCAGTTCCCTATTCCTTAAAAAATGTATTTAGGATCATTACACAGTACAATGGAGACTAGATGTACAAATAAAAAGGTCACAAATATTAAAAGGCAATTCCATTTTTCAGTACTAGAGACAGTGAAAGCTTGCAGCATAATAATGTCAGACTTGAAATTAAGAAAGAAGCTTTCATCCTTCCTTTGCTGACATACAATGTACAATGTAAGTTCTCATACATTTGTATGTACGTAAGTGTTAGAAGTCTTTATACTTAGTTATAACGCACTTCGCACACTACAGAACTTCTGAAGTCAACTATTGCTCAGTCATCAGAAAGTCCCCAGTAAGAGTGAAGTCCATCTCCAGTACCTGAGTAGGTTAGTGTCTCCCAGTAAGGAGTGCAGGTATCTCTCCAGCGAGTGTTCATTCAGGGCAGACCTGAGCCACGCCCTGCCACGCCCTGCATCCGTGGTAACCTGCTGGAGCATCAGGTAGCGCTGCAACTCATGCTTGTTCAGATGTTCTCTCATGCACTGCCAGAACACTAGGGCGGGGAGAGTGGAGAATATTCTATCGTGAGTCAAATCTTCACTTACTTTTACAGACACAATTGAGAAAACTAAAGATGCAAAATACAGGACAAAACAATCAAATGGTGTTTTCACACTCACCTGGTTCTGTTTCACCTTTTATGTTGATACCTGTAACTTGTTGTGTTACTTGCCTGCTATGGAGATCACAAATTAACTACATTGCATGTAAACAATACAGTGAGAGAAGATATAATACTGTGGAAATAAAATCTGCATTCACTCAGAGACATATGCTAAATGATAACAACTTACTTGATTGCTGCCAGCCCCTTGGCTCTCTTCATCCCATGTTGAAGTACTGTTTCAAACTGGTTCAATAGACATACAACCCTGGGAAAAACAGAACAAAAACATCATGGTGTTAAACACAAATTCAAGGAAAAGTAGGTTAGGAGCAGTTCCAAATGAAAGTAGTGTACCTTATGTAATTACACATAATTACACTTAATTTGAAATCAGGGAGTTAACATGCCATGTAAATTTTGCAAAAGTATGTACAATTTGACATGGACCCAAAAATGAAATCTACAAGGAAATGCTTGTTGAAACCTTATGTCATGACATAACAACTTTATTGCACAACAACAGTACATGTACATGGGCCTGGGTACAATGTCATGATGGGTTGCACATGTCATGACATGTGCAGCATATTGCATTACAGGTATCCAGGTACGTGGTGTTACTCCATTATGGTTTTCCATTAGCCACTCATATACACAGCTCTGTGGTAAAAGCTAATGGAGGCAGCAGTGCACTTTTGAAAATTGTGATTGAGAATTGGTGATTGAGAATTGTGCAGTGTGGATGTCAAGTGGAAACAATGGGATGTAACACAGAGTGACTGAATTATATATGTACGCAATGTGTTATTTTGTACAGCAATAGTGGGTGCATTTGAATTAGGTAATGGGGAAGGGGAAGGAGGGCTTCAACCCACCTGCTGTCACTATCTGTGGCCAGCTCTGTCCTCCCACCAAACCTGATTTGACACTGCAAAACAAAAAGAGATTTTTCCTAAAACCTCACCACTACTCAGGAATATATAGCAAAGAAACGTTTGTAAATGTAACATCGCAAACGAATTAGTAGCCATCACACATGAAACATGGATTGTTTAATTTATTGTAGACAGCATGGAGGTAGACTCCATGTAGACAGTAAAAGACAGTGAAGGTAAAAACTGATCATTAATGACTACATTACCTGTTTGACTCCATCCAGAAGTCTGTCCAGTAGGTTTTGTCTCTCGGACTGATGAGGGTCGGCAGGTGCACCTGAATAACAACACATCAACATATCACAAATTATGCACTTATCATCATCTACTCATGCTATGTTTAAGCATACTGTTACTCCACTGAGTCTGAAAAGGTGCTAACTTAAAGACAAATAGAAATTTAAAGCACAGTCCATAGGCTTATCAGATTCAAGACTGCATAATGTTCCAGTTATCAACGAAATGCAATTCAAAATGTGTACATGCAAATGACCTACCCATCCAGTCCACATACATCAAGTTCATGATGAATATGCCATTAACTCATATGAGATTATGATGGGGAGAAACAAGCAGGAAAGTTGGAACCGGGTAGAGAAACAACTTTCTTGACCACAATGCTCAGAAAACTAAGCAATGAGGTGACCCAGTTGTTTAAGTCATGTGTTTATCACACCTATTCACACGTGTCTGTCCACATGGTAAAACACGCCGGACAAAGGTTGATTACATAATGTATTTGACACTTCATGCTGTGTTATTCAGGGTCATAATAATTCAAGCCACCCAGTTTATCTATATGTGATTAACTTCATTACAACTCATGTAAGAATAAAGCAGTTTACCTGCCCAAAGCAAGTACTGCATATACATCAAGTAAACAAAATAAGAACATAGTTTTTTTTCACCATTTATGACATCTGCAGTAGTCTATTGATCTTTATAATGCAAATTATGATAAGACAGTAACTTTGTTAATGTTATACATAATTCATGCAACAGATGGTTGTGAAAATATATTCTTACAAAAACAAGAGACCTTCTGCTGCTTCTGCTTAACGTATATTTTCAAGTTTCAAGTTTCAAGTTTATTTATTTCACCAGGGCATACCTCAGATCAGTTGATCTGATTTTCAGGTATCCCTGGGCACACATTAAAAATTACATACACAAGTTTAACGCAACAATATACAACAAATATTACAAACATTTACATATTATACAAAACAATCACAGTATACAATATAGGCACATTTCATCTGCGGTCATCTACAGTCCGTTTTTAAAAGCTGACGTTGCTATCAGTTGCCGCTGGTCAGCAGCAAGACAGTTCCACAGGACTGGCCCTTGGTACTGCAGGCTGCCCTTGAAAGATTCCACATGTGCTTTGGGAGTGTCCAGCATTTTTATGACATTGTGATGAATACGACGAGCATGTGTGTCGATACGTCCATTTACAACTGAACTACAGTTTTTGCCTCAAATTTCTGTGTGCTACTTTAAATGTCTTGAGCAACTGACTACAGGTTGTTGGTGTATTTCTGCCTCGTCATCATTACGAATATCATGGTAGCCAAGTTTTGACGTTACAGAGAGACACCGGGTCCTTATTTGCACAGTCGGCATGTAAACAGGACGTTGGTCCAAACAAGTGTGTCACAAGATCACAGTATCACATGTTGACAAGCATCAGCAAAATCTATATTAACAGCGAGCAGATTATTATTGGAATGAGCAGAGCACTTTGGACTAATGCCTCTGACCATTTACAGCTTAGAGGTACATATTCAATATTTTGTCAAAAACTTCTCTGTTACATAGCGGATCATAATGACCCCCAGTGGGGGTCTTCACGCTTCGTTAAAAATTGAAAAATCTCAATATTTTAGACGAAATCTTGAGATCTTATGAGACAATATTGAGATTTTTTATGACAATCTCCAGATCTTTCAGCAAATCTTAAGATGAAAAGAAAAGGTCTCAAGATCTTTCCAAATGTTTTCAAAGTATCTTGAGATTTTTCCATAACATCTTGAGATGCTTTAAGAAATATCAAGATTTTTAAAGCAATCTTGAAAAAACGTGAGATCTTTTAAACAATCTTGATATTTTTTAAAGCATCTCGAGATGCTTTGGAAAAATCTCAAGATACTTTGAAAACATTTGGAAAGATCTTGAGACCTTTTGTTTTCATCTCAAGATTTTCTGAAAGATCTGGAGATTGTCATGAACAATCTCAAGATTGTCTTATAAGATCTCAAGATTTCGTCTAAAATATTGAGATCTTTAGAATGAATCTTGAGATTTTTCAATTTTTAACGAAGCGTGAAGACCCCCACTGGGGGTCATTATGATCCGCTATGTAACAGAGAAGTTTGTGACAAAATATTGGATATGTACCTCTAAGCTGTAAATAGTCAGAGGCATAATTTAGTCCAAAGTGCTCTGCTCATTCCAATAATAATCTGCTCGGTGTTATATGCAGTCACTTCTAAGTCCGCAATCAACTGAGTCTCTCTGAGCAATACAAGCATCAGACGATAGATCAGGTAACCTGTCTTACCGCTCATAGTCTCCTCTTCGCGATGGATCACTGCGATTCTTCAAAAAGGGAGGCAAAAGTCTGCAGTAAACAGATTTTTCACTCCACTTCCATCGCTTCCTCTTCCCTTGGCACAGCCAAAATACGGTCAGGTCATGTTGGATTAGTCCACTACATATGTCGAAATTTAATTTTCTGTGTCTACATCTAAATATTTTCATGAAAATGTAGTTTTTCCGTGAAAATACGTTATTAAATGGATAATCTATTATAATATAATATCCATCACCTATGTGTAAGCTTGATTTCAATGAATGTATATTTTTTCAAAACACCCCCTTTTAAAGCAATGTAACATTCCAGAGGTCATTCATCCGGGAACTTCCTCTCTGCTCCCTCTTTCGCAAGGTAAGATTCCGATCACTACTTCATGCGATGTGGTCTCAAAATCCTCCGTCATCCGTGATATTTTAACACCATCTGTGCAAATCATTACAATCAAACGTTAAAGTAAGAACCATTTAAGCTGTCAGAGTATTTTTTGTCAGTTGGTTAAGTCGTTTTTGTCTGTTTTCTTGCAGCAAAATGGGGCGCCGACCAGCCCGTTGGTAAGTAGCACACATACGTGTTCAGATCAGTCCAAGTCGATCAATTTTGCTATAAATTCTGATTATAACTCATTAACGATTATACAGTATTCCCCCTCTCACATTACAAAATTTAATGGTGTTGGGAGTTGGGGAAAGAAGTTGCAAAAGAGGCCGAATATGCTATAGGTGAGGGGGGGGTATGGTTCATGTACTAGTAGCTGGCATGGCATAACTAAAACTAAAAGTGTGATTAAATTTAGATAAATGCCACTTCTACAGGAGGTCCTGTCCATAATCTATGGGACAACGCAATGTTTCCAAATTTTATGGAAACGAAATTGCGTTGCATGCTAGTCACATATTACAAGTTTATCACTTGATAAAGATTTATCACAAATTTTGGACCCCATGCAAGTCATGATGATGCAAGGTTGCATGTCCACACCATTGGTACTTGCTTATGCTATCATCATAAGAATATGAATCTGGAAGAAATTATGTCAAGGTTAGTAAATTTGAGTAAATAATTTAAGACTCACACATTTTACGGTCCTTTTTAGCTACCGTTACTGCAAGAACAAGCCGTACCCCAAGTCACGGTTTTGCCGTGGTGTGCCAGGTAAGATCTACAAAGATTTTGTTTTAGATTGAAAGTCATTCTGTAACAAATAGTGTAACAAGATGTAGATTTTCTGCACTGTAGTGTAGATACGAATAGTCAATTTGTGGGCAAATATTACCAAGATGAGTAACAGTAATTACATGTACAAGACAGTTCTATGATGATTATCAACAAACACCATCTTTCGGCTGACTCACAGTGATCGATCACTTTATGTAACTGAGAACTGTCAGAAACATACTTTTTAATTTTGAATACATAGAGTTGGAATTGTTGTATGACAGCCAAAAAATGCAATGAAACCTGTGAACAAGGTTTATGTTTAATGCTGCATCATTCTCTAACAATAATGACTGGATTGTAGTGCTGCATTTGATTTCTTTGTTTTTCTGCAGACCCAAAGATCCGTATCTTTGACCTGGGCAGGAAGAAGGCACGTGTTGACGAGTTCCCACTATGTGTGCATCTGGTGTCTGATGAGTATGAACAGGTAAGGTTCTTTTATTTCTGTAATGTTGATGTTTAATTTTCAAGAGGGATACTGTTTTCCCCTCAAAAGAAAACTTGAGTGTGTAAAGTCTCCTAATTGGTGTTTTCACAAATAAAATCATCAGTGTAGATTGTGGCTGAAGACTCAGCTATGACAAAGATGGGCTGTGTTTTCTATGGATTATTTGATATTGTAGGGCTTGAAATTAATTTTGGTAATCAGTACACGGTGATATTGTGGATAGATGACCTAATTCTGGGCTAAGATGGAGCCTAACCGATGGTTGCATCTTGTCTTTCTCTCCAGGTGTCCTCTGAAGCTCTTGAGGCGGGGCGTATCTGCTGTAATAAGTACCTTGTGAAGCATTGCGGCAAGGACGCCTTCCACATCCGCATCCGTGTGCACCCCTTCCACGTCATCCGCATCAACAAAATGTTGTCGTGTGCTGGGGCTGATAGGTCAGTGCTGCATAGCTACTGTCTTTTCAGTGTTCAAGGGCGCATTTTTTTGCTCAATTTGTGCTTACTTTGGGGTATGGTAGTACCATTTTGAATGGCTGAGCCGTGGGTTTGCATATCTGATTGTCCAGACAGTGTAGGATGACAGAATGACAGTATGTCAAAGGTCTCAGGATCTGGCTGTGAGCCAACAGGAACTAGAGGAATCCAGGATTGCATCCTTGAAAGTCTCCAATCTGATTTCTTGTTTTTGTGTTGAACAGATTGCAGACTGGGATGCGTGGTGCCTTTGGCAAGCCTCAAGGCACCGTGGCCCGTGTACACATCGGCCAGCCCCTGATCTCGTGCCGCGCTCGGGACGTCAACAAGGCCCACGTCATCGAGGCTCTGCGCCGCGCCAAGTTCAAGTTCCCTGGACGCCAGAAGGTGACTGATTTATTATGTGCTTTCAACCTGTACGGCTGCCTTTCTGTGTTCTTCTTTCTTTAATTTTTTATTATAGTTGTACCCTCATTAACAGCAATACACAGTGTAGTACTCGGCAGCAAATTCAGCTATGCTCCAAACATTACAAAACATATAATACAAATGTTAGTGTGAAACTGTGTTGGTGTAGACAAAAATCAGAGTCACAGCAGTAACCAGTGGGTCGAGACATTTCTGAACAATGCAGATTTTGATTATAACCTGTGCTGACTGTAGCCACTTTTTAAGTGTGGCTTATTCTACAAAACCTGAAAACGCTACCTTAGACTTAGATACAGTTCTAGGCGTATCATTTCTTTATTGTGTTCATCAAATAATATGTATAATTTTTTGTTTTGGGTACTCAGATCTACGTGTCCAAGAAGTGGGGCTTCACCAAGTTTGACCAGCCTGACTATCTGGAACTGAAGAACGCTGACCGTGTGGTGCCAGATGGTGTGGGTGTGAAGTACCTCCCCGAACATGGGCCCCTGGCTGCCTGGAAGAAGCACGTCTCTCGTTAGAGAACATGGAAACCATGTAAAATATCACAACAAAGGAGAAAATAAAGAAGGGTCAACCTGTGTTCATTGTGTTGTTCTCTTTATACATTAGTAGTTAATAGTTACACATTGTGTTGAGACTCCGACTAGAACTAGAAAGTATGAGCTTTTCCAGTGCAATTTCATTGATGTAGATGATTAAAAGTTACATGTAGCTCTAAATTTCCACCCATTTTCCCATCCAAAACACATCCTGATATGTGTGTATGGTCCTGGCTTTAACTGGTATAACTTAACGGGAAAAGTTATAAAACTGGGCATGGTTTTAGAGGGAAAAAAATTGAGTGTATGTAAAACCTTGGCAAGCTGCGTAACAAGTACATCGAGGTTGCATCCAAAAGGTGCACTGGAAGTGCAATGAAGAAATGGAGAAATGACAAACAATCCCAAAACAATAATTGGGGTGATCTAGACATATACGTAGCTGCTAACCTGCATCCTTACGTTGGTTAGAAATTTTATTGCAACTAAATATCAGCATTGATATTGAAGGGATTTTCAAAAGACTCCAGTCCTGGTGGTATTGTAATTATACATTACGATTGATCATGAACTGGCAGGAAAGTCACGAATTTATGGAAGATGTAGTATCTTCACTGTCGTTACGCACAAACAACTTAGTTACAAGTTTTGCTGTCATTAGGTGTAAGGGTAGCTTGATTTTCAGAATGGATGAAAATTCATGCGCATGCAGATATCATCCATATAATCAAAGAAATATGGCCTAAGTGTTAGGCACATTAAAGTTCAAAAGTGAAACAAAAATCTACAGCAAAGGAGCCAACAATGAAACGGCAAATTAAAAGGCAAATCATTCTTGCCACTGTACAGAATACCGATTTACAGTGTACTGTTGTGTATACCTGAAGATCACTTTGTAATCATGGAGGTTTCTTGATGTATTACAATCAAGGACATTATACAGATATGTCCCTTGGATATGTCCTCGATGTAATCTTGTAATACACTTGCGCCATTTGCAAATCTGATATTATCCGCAAGGTAGCGCCCTTGCACGGGTTTCACTTCCGCATTCTTCGGCAATGAGGGAGTAACCAAAACAGCACACACGTCAGACGTGACTTGCGGCTACTTCGAGCAGAATGACGCCATAAACGACCGCGAATGCAGTCCCAGTGCTTCCTGAGACTCACCTCTACAGTATATCACAAGTTGAGCGCAAGGAATCTTCGTGTTTTTGCGGTACAAGGTAAGATTTAACGCTAACCCGTTACGACTACACTTTTACCAAAATATATGGTAGTATACTGAAATACACATAAAGAGAGTGACAGTTACCTGTATATATTATGATTTGAAGAGTAAACATCACAAGGTATACAGTGTATTTGGGGATAAAATATTGTACATATGGTCCTGGAAACAGTAGAAATCACAAGAAAATACTGGGTGCACCCCGGCCAGTCGCCATGTTCTACATGTGTATGTAACGTTACATTTTGTCAGAAGTACCTTTACTAGCCCTTATTACAATGCAGCAGGTTCGTTATTTCCTGTTTCCAGGGCCATATGTACTATCCTATTGTATGCCGAATTATATCAAACCCTTGCATGCTCTGCTACCATTAAAAGGCCCATTAAAGTTTTACACTTTTCCTCCTCTATTGCCCATGGAGCCAGTGATAGTAGACCACAGCTAGTACAGGACAAAAGGGTTAAAGTAAATGTTAGCTAGTTAACAGTTGGCACTTACACAGCTATCGATCATTAACATTGACATTTTTCCTCCTTCAATGAGCCATGGAGCCAGTGACAGTGGACCACTACCGTAGTGCGATGGTGCTGAGTGGAGTGGGAGATGCTCTCGGCTATAAAAATGGGGACTGGGAGTTCTGCCACTCTGGACCAGCCATCCTGGAGGAACTACACAAGATGGGAGGGCTGGATAAGGTCAAGGTCAAGTGTAAGTAATTGTTACATCTAGAAAGTAGGGCTGCGGACCGGTACACTGTACCGGTCCAATACCGTAAAAATAGTTTCGGTACAGGTCCAAAATACCGGATCATGAAGTAACGAGTATATACCGAAATAGCTAGTTTACACCATGTATATGACTAAAGATAGGTAAATCCTACCACAAAGACGAAAAATTAGCACTGGAAAAGACGTAAACACCGTCGATTGATTTGAGGTCCTCAGTCTCACGAGACATCACGAGAGTGTGGCTGATCCAGGGTTGTGATTGGTCAACAAACTCAAATCAGGTCAGAGGTCAGTCATTTTCCCTTCCCTCCAACACTTTATTATTGTTTCTGTGTCATGATTGAAAAAGTGAAGAACACGTGTTAATTTGTCAAATTGTTCAGGTACAGGTACAGGTCCGGACCTGTACCTAAACCTCTGTACCAGTACCTGTACCTGTACCTGATGTTACGTTTAGGTACGCAGCCCTACTAGAAAGTAGTGGATGCTACGAAAAGTAGTGGATGCTACCTGAAACATTTGACCATTTCCAAAATCATATCCAGTGGCTTGAGTAACTGCTTTCTGGTGTACCTTTTTTTTTTATTGTATAAGGACTACTATAACAACATTTCTATCTACCCTTCTTAACCAGGTCCAGGTTGGATGGTGAGTGATGATACTGTTATGCATCTGGCCACAGCTGAGGGTAAGTAAGCAAACAAACAAACAAACAAACAAGAGTTCCACAACCTCATACCTTTGCCAAATGATGTACCTTTAAGGATGACAGACCTCTCTCAAAGATAGTACAAATAATCTTATAATTTGAATGACTGTAAATCAGTTGACTACTCTCATCTGCCGAATAAACATACGGGTACGTTTATTTTTTTGGGCCCGAACATCCACCCAGTACGTTCTTATTTTGCACAGTATGTTTATTAATTTTTTGAAAACCAGTAATTTTTTTCAACTTCGTGTGAAAAAAATTGACAAATCATCGACGTGAAGACGTTTATAAACGCGTATTGTAGCGAGAAACTTGACTTGTCATTTTCGGGCCGGTTTTTGCAATCACCGCGTGCATAAATTCGTCTGAATGTTCTATTGTCATGGGTGGTGCTTATCAAAATACGAAATATTAAATGCTCTTTTTTTTTGTCTATGTAAATTCCTAATTGCAAATAACAGTTAAAGATTTGTGCATATATCAGTAAGGGCGCATTTTAGTACAAGAGACACAGGGTTACCGTCGAATTTTGGTAATTTTCCGGGGGGTACGTTTATTCCGGGGGTATGTTTATTTGATTTTGAAGATTTGTCCGGGGGGTACGTTTATTCCGGGGGGTATGTTTATTCGGCAGATGAGGGTACTTCACTGTTTTGGAAATCTGAAGCTGTGTGTGGTTCAGAGACGTGGCTGCATTTGCTTCATTCCATCTCTTGTTCTGAGCCCAAAAAGTTATCTCTGCCCCAACACCATATCTTGTTCATTCTCCTGTCTTAATTACGTCTCAATGTCTGATGCTGTGATTTTTTAGGATTGC